>NC_041388.1:692418982-692419860 GCF_002162155.2 Triticum dicoccoides
ACATGCCACCACATCGTACGACATGTATTAGGTCCCAGTGCGACGCTCCGGTGGCATTGCTACCCTCAGGGCCCCCGTCTCGCTTAACCCTGTAGCGTTTGACCACGAGATCTAACCCTTTGACTTTGCATGGACGAGCTTTGACCAGTGGACCTCTCCACCCAGTTGTGTTAGGTCAGCCCATAGGAACACTTTGGAGCAACATTCGGGCCAAAGACACAGCAAGATCCCCTCCGTGTAGACCCGACGGGTCCGTTTCCCACCTCCAGGTGCCGGTGGCGGCGCCATTCGTGAGGGGGGCCACACCCCGGAGACGCGTGCCAGGTGTTTGTAGCCGCCACAATACTTCCCGACTTGTGAGAGGCCGCCTACACAAGATTTGGCGGCATGCTATCCCTCGGAGGCCGCCGGCCACAGTCGTAGACACACGGAGAGTAATCCGCGTAGAGGGAAGTGTTCAGATACTTCTCCATCACTAAAATTTATGAAAAATTACCATCAGTCCTATAGCACATGTGCCCACGTCGTGTAAAAAATTCATAATTTTATCGCGCTCCGAGTATTTAATAATATTCATGCCGCAGAACGTCTACTACCGTGTCATCGCCGTCCGTGAGGGGGGCCACACCCCGGAGACGCGTGCCGCCTCTTCGGACATGGCACCACACCACCCCGCATGTATGAGGGCCCGGTGCAACGCTCCACTGGCATTGCTACCCCCAGGGCCCCCGTCCCGCCTAACCCTGTAGCGTTTGACCACGGGATCTAGCCCTTTGACTTTGCACGGACGGGCTTTGACCGGTGGACCTCTCCACCCGGTTGTGTTAGGTCAGCCCATAGGAACACTTTGGAGCAACATCTGGGCCAGACCCACAGCA
>NC_041388.1:692419870-692420792 GCF_002162155.2 Triticum dicoccoides
CGCCGTTCGTGAGGGGGGCACACCCCGGAGACGTGTGTCGCCTCTTCGGACATGCCATCACACCGTACGACATGTAGTAGGTCCTGGTGCGACGCTCCGGTGGCATTGCTACCCTCCAGGGCCCCCGTCCCGCCTAATCCTGTAGCGTTTGACCACGGGATCTAGCCCTTTAACTTTGCACGGACAAGCTTTGACCAGTGGACCTCTCCACCCGATTGTGTCAAGTCAGCCCATAGGAACACTTTTGAGCAACATCCGGGCCAAAGCCACAGCAAGACCCCCTCTGTGTAGACCCGACGCGTCCGTTTCTCCCCTCCAAGTGCCGGCGGCCGCGCCGTCCGTGAGGGGGGCACACCCCGGAGATGCGTGCCGGGCGTTTGCAACCGCCACAACACTTCCAGACTTGTGAGAGGCCGCCTATGCAAGATTTGGTGGCATGCTAGCCCCTGGAGGCCGCCGGCCACAGTCGTAGACACGCGAAGAGCAATCCACGTAGAGGGAAGTGTTGTGATACTTCTCCATCACCAAAAATTATGAAAAATTACCATCAGTCCTATAGCACATGTGCCCACGCCGTGTAAAAAACTCATGATTTTATCGCGCTCCGAGTATTTAATAATATTCATGCCGCATCGTTACCGCAGAACGGCTACTACCATGTCATCACCGTCCGTGAGGGGGGGGGGGGCGCACACCCCGGAGATGCGTGCCGCCTCTTCGAACATGCCACCACACCACCCCGCATGTATGAGGGCCCGGTGCGATGCTCCGGTGGCATTGCTACCCCCCAGGGCCCCCGTCCCGCCTAACCCTGTAGCGTTTGACCACGGGATCTAGCCCTTTGACTTTGCACGGACGGGCTTTGACCAGTGGACCTCTCCACCCGATTGTGTTAGGTCAGCCCATAGGAACACTTTGGAGC
>NC_041388.1:692421612-692427485 GCF_002162155.2 Triticum dicoccoides
CCGGAGACGTGTGCCGCATCTTCTGACATGCCACCACATCGTACGGCATGTAGTACGTCCCGGTGCGACGCTCCAGTGGCATTGCTACCCCCAGGCCCCCCGTCCCGCCTAACCCTGTAGTGTTTGACCATAGGACCTAGCCCTTTGACTTTGCACGGACGGGATTTGACCAGTGGACCTCTGCATCCGGTTGTGTTAGGTCAGCCCATAGGAACACTTTGGAGCAACATCTGGGCCAGACCCACAGCAAGATCCCCTCCGTGTAGACCCGACGCGTCCGTTTCCCCCCTCCAGGTGCCGGCGGCGCCGCCGTCCGTGAGGGGGGCACACCCCGGAGATGCGTGCCGCCTCTCCGGACATGCCACTGATACGTCTGCAACGTATCTATAATTTTTTATTGTTCCATGCTATTATATTATCTGTTTTGGATGTTTATGGGCTTTATTATACACTTTTATATTATTTTTGGGACTAACCTATTAACCCAGAGCCTAGTGCAAGTTTCTGTTTTTTTCCTTGTTTTAGAGTATCGCAGAAAAGGAAAATCAAACGGAGTCCAATTGACCTGAAACTTCACGTAACTTATTTTTGGACCAGAAGAAGCCCACGGAGTATCGGAGATGGACCAGGAGAGTCCCGGGCTGGCCACGAGGGTGGGGGCGCGCCCCCCTGCCTCGTGGACAGCCCGGAGGTCCACCGACGTACTTCTTCCTCCCATATATATATCCATATACCCTAAAAACTTCGGGGAGCACAATAGATCGGGAGTTCCACCACCAGAAGCCTCCGTAGACACCGGAAGCCAATCTAGACCCGTTCCAGCACCCTGCCGGAGGGGGAATCCCTCTCCGGTGGCCATCTTCATCATCCCGGTGCTCTCCATGACGAGGAGGGAGTAGTTCTCCCTCGGGGCTAAGGGTATGTACCAGTAGCTATGTGTTTGATCTCTCTCTCTCTCTCTCTCGCTCGTGTTCTTGAGGTGGTACGATCTTAATGTATCGCGAGCTTTGCTATTATAGTTGGATCTTATGATGTTTCTCCCCCTCTACTCTCTTGTAATGGATTGAGTTTTCCCTTTGAAGTTATCTTATCGGATTGAGTCTTTAAGGATTTGAGAACACTTGATGTATGTCTTGCGTGGGATAACCGTGGTGACAATGGGTTATTCTATTGTTTCACTTGATGTATGTTTTGGTGATCAACTTGTGGGTTTCGCCCATGAACCTATACATAGGGGTTGGCACACGTTTTCGTCTTGACTGTCCGGTAGAAACTTTGGGGCACTTTTTGAAGTACTTTGTGTTGGTTTGAATAGATGAATCTGAGATTGTGTGATGCATATCGTATAACCATACCCGCGGATACTTGAGGTGACATTGGAGTATCTAGGTGACATTAGGGTTTTGATTGATTTGTGTCTTAAGGTGTTATTCTAGTACGAACTCTAGGATAGATTGAACGGAAAGAATAGCTTCATGTTATTTTACTACGGACTCTTGAATAGATCGATCAGAAAGAATAACTTTGAGGTGGTTTCGTACCCTACCATAATCTCTTCGTTTGTTCTCCGCTATTAGTGACTTTGGAGTGACTCTTTGTTGCATGTTGGGGGATAGTTATGTGATCCAATTATGTTATTATTGTTGAGAGAATTTGCACTAGTAAAAGTATGAACCCATATTCATATGTGATGTACACCTAAAAGACAAAAATTCATGTTAAAATAGGCCTTTTCTTTGTTGTATTTGGGCCAGATATTTGTTTGTTTTTGTGTAGCATGCACATAATCAAATTAGTTGATAAAATTTTATACATACTTGAAGAATATGCATTGTATTTGTGGAAAAGAATTGACATTTTTTGAAACTTCTATATATATTTTGATTTATTTTGTAAACGAGCTTCATGAGCTTGGTCTTTGCAACGATATTCTCGGTGAAGACCTCGATATATGGATTGAATGAGAAATGCCCTGCATCAAGATTTTTTTTTTTAACAAAGACCTCACAGAATCACAACATACTCCAGTTTTAGCACAACACAACCAACAGTGTGCAGAGGAAGAAACAGAGAGATTGCCAGGCAAAAAATGTCTCCAGACCAAACAACAGTGGCATCAACAGTCATGTAGTATAAACTATCCAAATTCTATTGATTCACTTGCAGACAGTAGATGCTGAAGAAATACACCATCACAAGGCATCACATCACCACCTCAACTCTCGGAGATCTGCAAACTTGAGCCTGATGCTCTGCAGAGATGATACAAACTACCAATGAATTGCCTTCTCTTCACGCCGAAAGAGCAGACCGACCAAGAGCTATCCGTCGAGTTAAAAATATTAGCAGCCACACCAGTTACTTATCACAACTACTTCAGCAAGAATTTCTAGAACTAGTCTTCCGTCGCTTCCCCGGGGCTTCGGTAAACATATATTGGCCTTCATCACCGCTCGTCGCCGCATTCAAGCATCGACATGAAAGAATCTGCAGCGGTGGAAGGGGCAGTCCTCCTTTTCTTGCAAGATTTGATTGGCTGAGCAATGGAATGAACCTCATCTTCAAAAAAATTCTGACCAGAGGCTTCTGGAGAGAAGGAACGAAATGCTTGTCAGACTAACAGTTATGAACTTCTGTCAAAGTGAATTTCCATGTAATTATTTACTAAAGAGCTACTCTAGACAATGCATCAAACATGGTTGTCGACCAAATAGCCAATTCAGTTAAAGCCGCTTTATATGACAAACAATTCCATAAGATCATTTACTATTTCCACCTATCATGACGAATACCTGCGGCCTGGCATGCAAAATTACATCAATCCTTGGATAAAATTATTGGATTTATCGACTTATGACATGATAACAATGTATCTTTTTTCTTTAGTCGACTCTTCTGAATTCATATCAGACTAACAGTAAGTGAAGACTGCATAGCAATTCTGAACTTCTGTCAAACTGAACAAAACACATACCGTAGAAAACAATCTGCAAACAAGATAATGAAGTGTAACAACCTGAGCTTTTGCCAACAAGATTTTCTCCGGCGCAAATGTCCACTTCTCTTCTATGCATCCGAGCCGTCTTCGGAACCGTCTCGGTACCCGATTCACCATCATCGGCCGAAGCACCCACCACATCACCACGACGATTGACACCGGAATAATCTCTGGGTGGCCTGAAACGCCTTGCCCACGGATGCTCGGGCAGGCCTCTTACGCCCACATGACGCGAGCGAGGGACGTTCCTCTCGGACATGAGCTCACTGGGAGCTCCATCTTGGACATGGAGTGCCTTGAGCCCATGGCCGGCCACATGGGTGATGTTCCTAGCAGGAGCGTGAGCGTGGTGGTGCTGTAACTGTTGGCCACGGAGTTGCCGCACAAAGGAGGCCTCCATGGAGCTTATGTACATGCTGTGGCTGTCGTTTGTCCATCCAGCCGACACCAACTCTCCAACTTGGTCGCCCTGCTGAAGAATAAGATATGATCATTTTCCACTTTACAGGTCATTTCCATTTCCATGCAAAATTAAGTCACTAGACTTGTACTTTTGCCTGGCTTCGTCTGTACTTTTCGAGTCGAATTAAACTTGCATGTCGATTGGCAAGAGCTAATTGCAAGAGAATACTGAGCTAATCAAGGATTTCATTTATCAGAGACTAGGAAATCAAACATAAGTCGAAGTGATATGCTCCTATTACTTGCAGTGAATCAGAAAAACATTCAGGCACGGATAGATTAGATTACCTTGGCGACAGTGCCGGGTGGCTGTTGAATCGTGGACAAGTCCCCCATCCGATCAAGAAGAAGCAGGGTATATTTATGTGTCCGATGAAATGGATGGAAGCAAAGATTCAGTCCTTTCCTTCCTACCTCCTTTCCCCACTTGATGAGAAAAACGGACCGAAATCGACGGCGGTCGGAAAGAGCGGTTGGACGAAGAGATCGACAAGATTTGAGCTCTCTCCTCCGCAAGAACTATCGTCGCACGGCGCCAGAAATCCGGGGAAGGACGTAGAAATCAGGATATCTTCCGTCGATTTTCTCAGATAAAAGCTCAAGTCGATGGAGAAGAGGGGAAGCGATGTGTGGGATTTGGTCGTCCGTCGTCCTCCTCCTGGAGAGATAGAGACGAGGAGGCCGAGATGCATACTCTCATCGAAAGAAAAATATCTGGCCTGCACCAGCGCCAGCAAGCAGAGAGAGAGAGAGAGAGAGAGAGAGAGAGAGAGAGAGAGAGAGAGAGAGCAGAGAAGAAGAAATAAAAGGGCAGCGCAGGGCGCGTGGAGGCGTACTTTAATTTCATCTTTGAGGGAGGAGGCGTACTTTTTGTTGACGTGGCCGCGCGGGGGCGGAAAAATATCGGGCGCAGATTTTTTTTTTCGGGCGCAGATATTTCCGCGCGATTGGATGCAGGCTGTAGGGCCTGCCTGCCTGACAAGTCGGGCCCTGGGCCGTTTTTTTACTTTACGAAACATGGCAGCGGCAATTATACATTACTAAAATAAACAATATATGGTGCACCTTTTGTGTTCCAAATGATGGCAAATTTTAATACACATTTTGTGTGTGTATTCAATAGTAAAAATACCATACAATCTAATCAACATTTTTTGCCACCACCTACAATGCAGATTGCCATGATTTTTTTCTTTTTTGTGCCATTGCATAACCAAAGATCTTTTTGACCATGGCAATTTTTTTTAAAGAATATCACATTGTTGGTTTGCATGGGATTTTTTAGTTCTCATTCTTTTTACCCTTTATTTTTGGACTATGGCAACTTTTTGCACAACATGGCAAATGCTAGGCTTTTTTTTGCATGGTAATACGTGGCTCATTTATAAAATAAAGATCCGGTTACAAGGCACGTAAGCACTGACATTACATGACTAAAAAGATAGGATAATCCTATGCAAAATACCAGCGCCTGTTCCTCTCCTCTGACACCACCGAAGTGGCCACCAAAGGGAAAGAAAACAGATCACCTCTTCACCAGAGCTCGACGCGGCTCCATCGCTGATCATCAGCTTTACGGACCTCGAAAGTAGTTTGCTAGAAGCAAAACCATTGCCGTTGAGAGAATCAGACCGGGGCAACATGTCCCCGGACACGCCATCGAACTCTAGATCTGACACCCCCGTACGACAACGACGTCGATGGAGGAAACCAAAACTGTCAGCCACCAACCACAAACCCAGCAAGGGATGCAGCATCTTCCAGTTGTCACTTGCGCAGGCAATCGTCTGCGCATACTCCTGGATGACAAAACCTTCCTGCTCCACCATGACGTCGGAGACAACGCCACAGCATCCGGGAATAGCATAAGGAGAGACACACCTGATGGAGTCGCCGCCGCCGCCTCGCCGACACCATCCATGAACCCTAACACAGCCGATCTGAAGGATCGGCAATCACACGATGACATCAACTCCGAGACGCCGCCATGAAGAGCACCGCCGGTGTGGGAGTGAAGCTAAGGCAGATTTATTCCTCCGAGTGTCTCTCCCACCACCCCAACAACGCACCACGACCTACAAATCCAAAACCTAACTACATAGCAGAGGAACGGGGTCCCCCTCCCTCCTGCCGCCAGAGCAACCGGAGGAAGAGGGGGCCAACGCCCTGGTCGGCTGAGATCGGAGGAAGAAAATCACCTCCCTAGTCGCCTGGCGTGGCGGCGGCTAGGGTAGGGCAAATGCTAGGCTTTACTAGTCACAGGCAAAACTATGCTTTTTTGTCATAGTACAAACTGGCCAAAGTGGGCTTTACTTTTTACTTTTATATTTTAGTATGATAGCATTAAGGCATGTATGCGCATGCTTCTGGAGGGGAGGGGTGTTGTTTCATGCCGAACAAATTCGTTCATTCT
>NC_041388.1:692427796-692455516 GCF_002162155.2 Triticum dicoccoides
CCTGCCCAGGAATCTGACATTTGGAACATTATGGGGGGCCAACATTTGTACTATATAGTACGTATAAAAGAATGTGTGTCTTTCTTTCTATCCTTAATTTTGACCTACTATTCGATTCATCCGGTTACGTTTGGTGACCCTATGTACCCTTAACTAGCTAATTGTCCATGTGTTGCAATGAGGACAACACATTTTAGTGATTTAATATCAATTACGAGTGACCCAACAAACACATCATGAGTGCTTCTTTTCCTATGGCTTGTCTCACATCAACGTCGTCGGGTAGGATCGTGTGGCAGAACATGAAGATGATGAAAAGGGGGCATATAATTTTAGGAGGAGTCCACATAAATAATACTTTCCCTAAATTAAGGCTTCTCGCTTGAGGTATTGATACGTCTCCGTCGTATCTACTTTTCCAAACACTTTTGCCCTTGTTTTGGACTCTAACTTGTATGATTTGAATGGAACTAACCCGGACTGACGCTATTTTCAGCAGAACTGCCATGATGTTGTTTTATGTGCAGAAAACAAAAGTTCTCGGAATGACCTCAAACTCCATGGAATATCTTACAATAAATAATAAAAAATCCTCGCCAAAGATGAAGACCAGGGGGCCCACATCCTGTCCACGAGGGTGGGGGTGCCCCCCTAGGGCGTGCCCCCTACCTCGTGGGCCCCCTGGAGACCTCCCGACTCCAACTCCAACTCTATATATCTGCTTTCGGGGAGAGAAAAATAGGAGAGAAGAATTCATCGCGTTTAACGATACGGAGCCGCCGCCAAGCCCTAAAACCTCTCGGGAGGGCTGATCTGGAGTCCGTTCGGGGCTCTGGAGAGGGGGATTCGTCGTCGTCGTCATCATCAACCATCCTCCATCACCAATTTCATGATGCTCACCACGGTGCGTGAGTAATTCCATCGTAGGCTTGTTGGACGGTGATGGGTTGGATGAGATTTTGTCACATCCCTAGTCTGGTATGACCTAGACTAGCTAGTCATTTGTGCATCATGTTTAAATTTTCATTTAAGTTTGAATTGAGGATTGGTGGAACCCTCAGAATCATTTTGAAAATGACCCAAATAAAAATTTCTCCAAAAGGGTCCAAGAAAATGCTCATGTTGCTCTCTGAAAATATTGGACAAAGATAAAAATCAAACCAATATTTTTTAAGAGCTGATAGGTATTTATTTTGGGCATTTGGAATTAATGCATAAATATTTGCATTGGAAATATATTAGTTATATATATTAATATATGTCCAAAAATTATGCCATTTATAAAGGAGCTCTCGAATAATATAGTTAGCTCCTGCAAAAATTGGCATAAGGTAATAAAATGATTTAATATTTTAATTAAATCAAAACAAATGTCAGAAAAATTAGAAAAGAAAATAAAAGAGGGAGACTTACCTGGGCCTCCTCCCTGTGCAGCCCAGCGGCCTAGCAGGCCGGCCCAGCCAGCAGGCGGCCCAGCCCGCCTCCTCCTCTGTCGTCTCCGTCCTCGACAGAGGGAGGGGAGCGTGCCCGGCGCGCGCGCGCGCCACCGCGCCACGCCACCAGCCTCCCTGCTTGCCTGGCGCCCCCCCTCGTCGCTCTGGACGATCCCGCACGTTGCCACGCCCCCCCGTACGCTCTCACTCTCCCCGATTCTTCCTCTCCTCTCCCTCGCTCTCTCTCTCCCGTGTCCGAATGCGTCGGTCGCCGCCGTTCGCCATAGCCGCCGCCACCGGCCTCCCCTCACCTCCCCGACACGCTTCCCAGCTCCGCCGCGACCCCCTCTCCCTCCTCACCGAGCAAAGCAACCCGGGCGAGCCCCGCTTCATCGCAATCGCCGTCGTCTTCAAGCTTCGGCCGACGAGATCGCCGTCGTCGCTCCGGCTGCCCCAAGCCTTCCACGAGCCCGCTTCGACGCCCGCTGCAACCGCGGTGAGCTCCGCCACCGTTCCCCTCTCTTCTCCCCCTCGTTCCCGCGCCGTAACTCCGTTCCCCACCACGGCCGAACCTCCGCCGTCGCCGAGCTCACCGTCGACGCAGCTCCGGTGACCATTTGGTGACCCCGGCGAGTCCAACAAGTTCGTAAGGCCCCGTAGAGCATCCCTAGCGCTTTGCTTCGCTCGCCTTCGAGCTCCAACCGCGTTTTTGTGCACGACCGAACTCTGGCGGCCGCAGCCGAGCTCGCCGCCGTCGACTCCGGCCACCCCAGGCCCAGCCACGGCCACCGCCCGATGCGCCATTGAGCTAGCTTTCCAACGCACCTAGCCGCGCGCCATTTGGAGCACCACAGAGGAAACCCGGGGCACATGTACGCCGCGGACCTCGCCGGCGACTAACCGCCGGCGGGTTTGACTTGTTTGACCTGGGATTTGACCCCCAGGGTCGCTGACTAGTGGGGCCAGGCCCTGCTAATTTTAGTTAAAAAAATAACTAAACCTAATTAGCCTCTAACACTGACCAGTGGGCCCCAGCGCCACTAACCTTTTTAATTAAGTTAATCTAACCCTGTTTAACCCCCTGACACTGACGTGTGGACCCCACATGTCAGGTTTGACCCCAGTCAGCCGCAGTTAACTACTGACGTCGTGCTGACGTCATGCTGACGCAATAATATGATTTCTGGATTTAAATTAAATCAGGAAATTCCAGAAATTGTTTTAAACTTCAAAAATTCATATCAATTCAACCGTAGCTCAGATTGAAATAATTTATATATGAAAAATTATCAGAAAAATGCAATCTTTCCATCTGTACTAGTTTCATGCATGACAAACCAACTTATACATGCTGAATATGAGAAAACACATTATGGCATATATAGGAGCTTAATTTGGAAGTGCATTTGAGCTTTGGTTCAAATGGACTTCAAACCAAATGAGTACTAGTTGCATTAGCACAATCAGCATCACATCTTCATGCCATGTTCATGCATCATATTGTTGCATATGTTTGGTATTGATTGCCGGCACCGTTCCTTCTCGATAGGTCCTGCTCCGGAGCTGTTCCAGAGTACCTGTCTGTGAAGCAGTGCCTCCTCTGTTGTTTTACCAGGCAAGCAAACCCCCTTGTTCATTTCGATAAAACCCTACTCTCTCGCTCCTGCTCTCAGTTATTGCATTAGGACAACAACGATTCATCTGCTACTTTGTGCTGCGGTAGTTGAACCCATTCCTCTGCATGACCCGTCATTGCCACAGTAAATAGTTGAAACCCACTAGCATGTGTAGGAGTTGATTGAAGCCATTTTGTGTTCCTACCATGCTATGCCTGCTATTGCTTAGAGTCGTGTCAGGTCTGATTCATTGGGAATGAATTGGAGTGTTACGATATGTTCTGATACTGAGAGTTAAGTGTGTGAACACGATTCGGTAAAGGTAGCGGTGAGAGGCCATGTAGGAGTACATGGTGGGTTGTCTCACTGGAACCGTCCTTAAGCACTGAGTTCTATGTATGTTGTCCAATGACTCGATACTACCACACATTGGGATCCTTAATTGACTCTCTCGACTTATTAACCAACTTGGTCTCTGTCCAGGAGTCGCAACTAGTTTTTGGTGTTTGTAGGTAGTGCTATTTTTCTACCAAGTGGCACCCGGCAGGGTGGGCTTGGGACAGACTAGGCACACGTGGCCCGGTGTACCGAGTGGCACCCGGATGGTGGGCTCGGGAACCCTGCTCACATCGTTTGGGGCCGTGAGCGACACCCCGGCCGGATCTCCTTGCGGATGGAACCCGAATAGGCGATAAACCTGGGCTAGAGTCTTGTGTGGTTAGTCAGGTCGTGGCCGACACCCTCGCCAGGCTTCCGCTTGAAGGTTGCCGAGATACATGACGTGTACATGGCGGTAAGTGGCGAGAGCGTGTGTGAAGAAGTACACCCCTGCAGGGTTAACATGATCTATTCGAATAGCCGGGTCCGCGGTTATGGACTTCTTGGATGCTTACATGGTACATAGCCAACTTGAAGTGGATACTCTAAAATGCTCAAGACAAGTGTGAGTGCTATGGATGGCCTTCTCGTAGGGAGACGGGGATGAATCCATAGTAGTGTATTGTGTGGTGATTAGTGGACTCGTGTATGTTGTCTCACCTCAAGAGTTTCTGGTAGTCGTAGAACAGGATAGCCACAGAGTCAAAGCTGGCTTGCTGCAACTAAACCCCACATTACCCTCTTGATACAAATGCATGTATGATAGGATCTGATGTAAGTCTTGCTGAGTACCTTTGTACTCATGTTGCTTTATTTATGTTTTGCAGCGGAGACTTCGGTCTTACTAGTGTTCTCATGGACTTCGACTAGTAGCTAGTACCTCAGCTACGATCTTGATCGGACGTTGTAGATAGTCAGGCTTTCAGCCTTTTTCATTTATAGATGTCTGTACTCAGACATGTAATGCTTCCGCTTGTTGCTTGATTGCTCTGAATGTTGGGTCATGTGACCCCTGGTTGTAATATGCTATGATGGCTCTTCTGAGCCTTTATCTATATGAGTTGTTGAGTTATGCTGTGATGCCATGTTGTACAGCACATACTTGCATGTTATGCGTACGTGTAATGTGTATTGCTATGTGTGGGATCTGACTATCTAGTTGTTTATCCTTAGTAGCCTCTCTTACCGGGAAATGTCTCCTAGTGCTTCCAGTGAGCCCTGGTAGCTTGCTACTGCTCCGGAACACTTAGGCTGGCCGGCATGTGTCCTTCTTCGATCCTGTGTCTGTCCCTTCGGGGAAATGTCACGCGATGAATACCGGAGTCCTGTTAGCCTGCTACAGCCCGGTTCACCGGAGTCCTGTTAGCCCAGTGCTACAGCCTGGATTCACTCGCTGATGACCGACACGTTCGATGCTGGGTCATGGATGCCTGTCCCTGTAGGTTAGTGCCACTTTGGGTTTACGACTAGCCATGTCAGCCCGGGCTCTTTATCATATGGATGCTAGCGACACCTTCATATACGTGTGCCAAAAGGCGCAAACGGTCCCGGGCAAAGGTAAGGCGACACCCGTGGGGATACCGTGCGTGAGGCCGCAAAGTGATATGAGGTGTTACATGCTAGATCGATGTGGCATTGAGTCGGGGTCCCGACAGATTTATCATGTAATCGAGTTAGTTTTGTTAGGGTTTGATCCCTAGTATCCACTATGTTCTGAGATTGATGTTGTTATGACTTTGCTATGCTTAATGCTTGTCACTAGGGCCCGAGTGCCATGATTTCAGATCTGAACCTATTATGTTTTCATCAATATATGAGAGTTCTTGATCCTATCTTGCAAGTCTATAGTCACATATTATGTGTTATGATCCATTAACTCCGAAGTGACAATAATCGGGATACTTACCGGTGATGACCATAGTTTGAGGAGTTCATGTATTCACTATGTGCTAATGCTTTGTTCAGGTTATCTACTAAAAGGAGGCCTTAATATCCCTTAGTTTCCATTAGGACCCCGCTGCCACGGGAGGGTAGGACAAAAGATGTCATGCAAGTTCTTTTCCATAAGCACGTATGACTATATTCGGAATACATGCCTACATTACATTGATGAATTGGAGTAAGTTCTGTGTCACCCTATGTTATGACTGTTACATGATGAAACCACATCCGGCATAATTATCCATCACTGATCCAATGCCTACGAGCTTTCCATATATTGGTTTACGCTTATTTACTTTCCCGTTGCTATTGTTACAATCACTACAAAATACCAAAAACATTACTTTGCTTTCGTTACTCTTTTTTTACCGTTACCATCACTATCATATTACTTTGCTACTAAACACTTTGCTGCAGATACTAAGTTTCCAGGTGTGGTTGAATTGACAACTCAACTGCTAATACTTGAGAATATTCTTTGGCTCCCCTTGTGTCGAATCAATAAATTTGGGTTGAATACTCTACCCTCGAAAGCTGTTGCGATCCCCTATACTTGTGGGTTATCAAGACTAATTTCTGGCACCGTTGCCGGGGAGCATAGCTCTATTCTTTGAGTCACTTGGGATTTATATCTGCTGGACACTATGAAGAACTTGAAAAACGCTAAGACAACAATTTATCCCTCAACTACGAGGGGAGGTAAGGAACTGCCATCTAGCTCTGCACTTGATTCACCTTCTGTTATGAGTAAGCTTGCGACACCTAAACCTGCTTCTGCTATTCGTTCTGATATGTCGCATGTTATTGATGATGCTACTTCTGCTATACATGATACTTATGATGAAACTACTTCTCTGCTTGATACTACTGTTCCACTTGGTGATTTTCTCGAGGAACGACTTGCTAGGGCTAGAGAGATTGAAAATATTGAATCTGATTATGATGATGAAAGTGGTGATGAAGAATCACTTGTTATTCCTGAGGGTTATTTATTTGATCAAGAAGCTTCTTTAGCTATTTAGCTTGCAAAGATAGATATGAACTCAAAAGGTTATTAGCTAAATGGAATAAGCAATCTCTAAATGCTAGGATGAAACCTGACCCTGCTTTTGCTACTTCACCTATCTGTGTTACTAATAAGGATTATGAATTCTCTGTTGATCCTGATATAATTACTTTAGTTGAATCTGATCATTTTCATGGCTATGAATCTGAAACGGTTATGGCACATCTTACTAAATTAAATGATATAGCCACCCTGTTCACTAATGATGAGAGATCTCGCTACTTTTATATCCTTAAAATATTTTCGTTCTTATTAAAGGGTGATGCTAAGATATGGTTTAATTCTCTTGATCCTGGTTGTGTGCGTAGTCCCCAGGATATGATTTACTACTTCTCTGCTAAATATTTCCCTGCTCATAAGAAACAAGCTGCTTTAAAGGAAATATACAACTTTGTGCAAATTAAAGAAGAGAGTCTCCCACAAGCTTGGGGGAGGCTTCTCAAGTTACTTAATGCTTTGCCTGATCATCCTCTTAAGAAAAATGAAATACTTGATATCTTTTATAATGTACTGACCGATGCTTCCAGAGATTACCTGGATAGTTGTGCTGGTTCTCTTTTCAGGGAAAGAACACTGGATGAAGCTGAAATCTTATTAAATAATATGTTGACAAATGAAAATAATTGGGCACCTCCTGAGCCAGCTCCTGCTCCAATTAATGATCCTATTCCTAAACCAACTCCAAAGAAGAGAGGTGTTCTATTTCTCAGTCCCGAAGATATGCAAGAGGCAAAGAAATCTATGAAAGAAAAAGGTATTAAAGCTGAAGATGTTAAGAATTTACCTCCTATTGAAGAAATACATGGTCTTAATTTACCGCCTATTGAAGAAACATATGATCTTAATCCTTTATTTATTGAAGAACCTCCAGACCTCGATAACCCGACATAGGTAGTAAAGGTAAATTCTCTCTATAGATATGATAAAGCTGAAATCCTTCCTGCTAAAATTGCTAGTCAATGCTCGGATGAGTTTGATAATTTTATGTTTAAGCAAGAAGACTTCAATGCTTATTTTGGTAGACAATTAAAACAAAATGCTGATATGATTAAATATTTGGGTGATTATATGGCTAATATTAGAGGTGAACTTAAACTTGTTAGCAAACATGCTTCTATGGTTACCACTCAAGTAGAACAAGTACTTAAAGCTCAAAAGGAATTGCTCAATGAGATGAATAGTAAGAAAAATAATTATGATGTTAAAGTGGCTACTAGAACTGGTAGAATGACTCAGGAACCTTTGTATCCTGAAGGCCACCCTAAGAGAATTGAGCAAGATTCTCAGAGAAATAATATTGATGCACCTAGTTCTTCTAAAAGGAAGAAAAGGAAAAATGATAGAACTGTGCAAACTTCTAGTGAACCTATTGCTGAACCACCTGATAATCCAAATGGTATATCTATGTCTGATGCCGAAACACAATCTGGCAATGAACATGAACCTAATGAAAATGTTAATGATGATGTTCATAATGATGCTCAACCTAGTAATGATAATGATGTAGAAATTGAACCTGTTGTTGATCTTGATAACCCACAATCAAAGAATCAACGTTATGATAAGAAAGACTTTGTTGCTAGGAAACATGGTAAAGAAAGAGAGCCTCGGGTTCAGAAACCCATGCCTTTTCCTCCCAAACCATCCAAGAAAAAGGATGATGAGGATTTTGAGCGCTTTGCTGAAATGATTAGACCTATCTTCTTGCGTATGCGATTGACTGATATGCTCAAAATGAATCCTTATGCTAAGTACATGAAAGATATTGTTACAAATAAAAGAAAGAAAGCAGAAGCTGAAATTTCCACCATGCTTGCTAATTATACTTTTAAGGGTGTAATACCAAAGAAACTTGGAGATCCAAGAGTACCTACTATACCATGCTCCATTAAAAGAAACTATGTTAAAACTGCTTTATGTCATCTTGGAGCCGGTGTTAGTGTTATGACTCTCTCTTTATATCGTAGACTTGACTTGAATAAGTTGACACCTACTGAAATATCTTTGCAAATGGCTGATAAATCAACTTCTATACCTGTCGGTATTTGTGAGGATGTGCCTGTTGTGGTTGCAAACGTTACTATTTTAATGGACTTTGTTATTCTTGATATTCCCGAGGACGATAGTATGTCTATTATTCTTGGAAGACCTTTTCTTAATACTGCAGGGGCTGTTATTGATTGCAACAAAGGCAATGTCACTTTTCATGTTAATGGTAATGAGCATACGGTAAACTTTCCGAGGAAACAACCTCAAGTTCATAGTATCAATTCTATCGGAAAAATTTCATCGATTATATTTCGAGGTTTTGAATTTCCTCTTCCTACTGTCAAGAAGAAATATGATATACTTATTATTGGGGATGTGCATATCCCCGTTGAGGTAACCTAGTGCTATTCGAAATTTCTTCGGTTTCATGTTAATCAGAATGAGTTTGTTAACAAGACTTGATCAACCTTGTTAGTGGATTCCTTTTGACGAGCATGAGATGGATAAAACTAGAAGCACAACCTTCTGTACCCTCTCTATACTTTCTGTTATTTAGTTGAAATAAAGTAAAAATAGTATTTTTCTCTCTGTTTCCTGATTTATCCGTGTAATATAAAAATGTCCCGAAAATAAAAGTCCTCAGAATGACATGCCAATTTAATATGATTTTTTCGGGAATATTTGAGGATTTATGGTGCAAAAATTACCGCGGGGGGAGCTGCCACCTGGTCACGAGGGTGGAGGGTGTGCCCTGCCCCCCTGGGCGTGCCCCTGCCTCGTGGGCCCACGGTGACCCACCTCCACTTATTCCTGCACCCATCCTCTTCTTCTTCCTCCCACAAACACGAAAAACCAACTCAAGCACGAGTTCCAGCCCTCTTTGCTGCCATTTTCGATCTCCTTGCTCAAAGCACCTCTGACAAAACTGCTTGGGGAGATTGTTCCTTGGTATGTGACTCCTCCATTGGTCCAATTAGTTTTTGTTCTAGTGTTTTATTCATTACAAATTTTTGCTGCTTAGGTGACCCTGTTCTTGAGCTTGCATGTCAAATTTATATGGTCAAAAGTAGTTTTGATGCATGATATAGGCTCTAGGCACTTGTAGGAGTGGTTGCTATCAATATTATTGAGTTTGGTTTACTTTTATTTTGAAGTTACTAAAATTTTTAGAATTTTTCAGAAAGTGATGAGGAGACTTTTGAGGGGCTCATCGAGCCAAAGCTCGAAGGAGAAGGCACCGAAGCCTAAGTATAATTTTCCTCGCACCGCGGAGGTTCGGGCGTGTGAATGGCCTTCCGAGGATTTCTTAAGAGCAGCCTGGATTTATGAAGATTTTCGTGAGTTGGCTCAGACTGCAGGCCTTACCGCTTTCCTCCACGACCAATGCGATCAGTATCTCTTGCTCACAAATACCTTTGTGCAAAACTTTCATTTTCATTCTAAGAACTCACCACCTACGGTGGAATTTCATTTATATGATGAGCATAAGGAGAAGTCACTTTATGATTTCTGTCGGATTTGTTTAGTCCCTTTTGGGGGCAAGACAGAAGAACCACATCGTGATGATGTGGAGGGATTTATTCACACTATCACTGTAGGGGAAACAAGGAAGGTTTCCGATGCACGAATCACTAGCATACATTTCCCTGTTTTACGCTACTTTGCATTATTTGCTAGTTGTTGCTTAATTGGTCGCGGAAACTGTGGAAACCTGGGTATCCCTTATATTATTATTTTGCACCACGGCTTATACGGTGATAACTCTTTTAGTATGGACGGCATTATTGCTAGACGATTAAGTATGAACCGTACTAAGGGTCCCATCTTTGGAGGCATTTATGCTTCACACCTCGCTGCACATTTTAACATACCTATTAGGCATTATGAGAAGGAAGAAAAGGTGTTGCCTCGTGTTTATTTAGATTATAAAAGTATGGTAGTGTTGGGGATCGTAGCAGAAATTCAAAATTTTCTACGCATCACCAAGATCAATCTATGGAGTAATCTAGCAACGAAGGGAAGGAGAGTGCATCTACATACCCTTGTAGATCGCTAAGCGGAAGCGTTCGAGTGAACGGGGTTGATGGAGTCGTACTCGTCGTGATCCAAATCACCGATGATCCTAGTGTCGAACGGACGGCACCTCCGCGTTCAACACACGTACAGCCCGGTGACGTCTCCTACGCCTTGATCCAGCAAGGGGAGAAGGAGAGGTTGGGGAAAACTCCATCCAGCAGCAGCACGACGGCGTGGTGGTGGTGGAGGAGCGCGGGACTCCAGCAGGGCTTCGCCAAGCACTACGAGAGACGAGGAGGAAGAGAGGTAGGGCTGCGCCAAGAGGGAGAGGATCTCGTGTGTATTACAGCCCCCAATACCTCAAGTATATATAGGGGAAGGGGAGGGGCTGTGCCCCCACCTAGGGTTTCCTCCCTAGGGGTGGCGGCAGCCCCCAGATCCCATCTGGGAGGCGGCCAAGGGGGAGAGAGAGGGGGGTGCACCTAGGGTGGGCCTTAGGGCCCATCTGCGCCTAGGGTTTGCCCCCTCTCCTCTTGAGGACGTCTTGGGCCTTGGTGGGAGGCGCCCCAGCCCACATAGGGGCTGGTCCCTTCCCACTTATGGCCCACGCAAGCCTCCGGGGCTGGTGGCCCCTCCCGGTGGACACCCGGACCCCTCCGGTGGTCCCGGTACACTACCGGTGATGCCCGGAACACTTCCGGTGGCCAAAACCATACTTCCTATATATCAATCTTTACCTCCGGACCATTACGGAACTCCTCGTGACGTCCGGGATCTCATCCGGGACTCCGAACAACATTCGGTAACCGCGTACATACTTTCCCTATAACCCTAGCGTCATCGAACCTTAAGTGTGTAGACCCTACGGGCTCGGGAGTCATGCAGACATGGCCGAGACAACTCTCCGGTCAATAACCAACAGCGGGATCTGGATACGCATGTTGGCTCCCACATGCTCCACGATGATCTCATCGGATGAACCACGATGTCAAGGATTCAATCAATCCCGTATACAATTCCCTTTGTCTAGCGGTACGATACTTGCCCGAGATTCAATCGTCGGTATCCCGATACCTTGTTCAATCTCGTTACCGGCAAGTCTCTTTACTCGTTCCGTAACACATCATCCTGTGATCAACTACTTGATCACATTGTGCACATTATGATGATGTCCTACCTAGTGGTCCCAGAGATACCTCTCCGTTTACACGGAGTGACAAATCCCAATATTGATTCATGCCAACCCAACACACACTTTCGGAGATACCTGTAGTGTACCTTTATAGCCACCCAGTTACGTTGTGACGTTTGGCACACCCAAAGCACTCCTACGGTATTCGGGAGTTGCACAATCTCATGGTCTAAGGAAATGATACTTGACATTAGAAAAGCTTTAGCAAACGAACTACACGATCTTGTGCTAGGCTTAGGATTGGGTCTTTCCCATCACATCATTCTCCTAATGATGTGATCCCGTTATCAACGACATCCAATGTCCATGGTCAGGAAACCATAACCATCTATTGATCAACGAGCTAGTCAACTAGAGGCTTACTAGGGACATGGTGTTGTCTATGTATCCACACATGTATCTAAATTTCCTATCAATACAATTCTAGCATGGATAATAAACGGTTATCATGAACAATGAAATATAATAATAACTAATTTATTATTGCCTCTAGGGCATATTTCCAACAGTCTCCCACTTGCACTAGAGTCAATAATCTAGTTCACATCGCCATGTGATTAACACTCACAGGTCACATCGCCATGTGACCAACATCCAAGAGTATACTAGACTCAATGATCTAGTTCACATCACTATGTGATAAACACTCAAAGAGTTCTGGGTTTGATCATGTTATGCTTGTGAGAGAGGTTGTAGTCAACAGGTCTTGCCATATTCAGATCCCTATGTATTTCGGAAAACTTTATATCGTAGATGCTGCTGCCACGTTCCACTTGGAGCTATTCCAAATTGTTGCTCCATTATATGTATCCGGTATCTCTACTCAGAGCTATCCGGATAGGTGTTAAGCTTGCATCGACGTAACTCTTTACGTCGAACTCTTTATCACCTCCATAACCGAGAAACATTTCCTTATTCCTCTAAGGATAATTTTGACCGCTATCTGGTGATCTACTCCTAGATCACCTTTGTACCCTCTTGCCAGACATGTGGCAAGGCACATATCAGGTGCGGTACTTCAGCATGGCATACCGTATAGAGCCTATGACAAAAGCATAGGGAACGACCTTCGTCCTTTCTATTTCTTATGTTGTGGTCAAGCTTTGAGTCTTACTCAACTTCACACCTTACAACTCAGGTAAGAACCCCTTCTTTGACTGATCTATTTTGAACTCCTTCAAAAACATGTCAAGGTGTGCGTTCTTTGAAAGTATCATCAGGCGTCCTGATCTATCTCTATAGATCTTGATGCCCAATATGTAAGCAGCTTTATCCAGGTCTTCCTTTGAAAAACACTCTTCAAACAACCGTTTATGCTTTCCAGAAATTCTACATTATTTTGGATCTACAATATGTCATCCACATATACTTATCAGAAATGTTGTAGTGCTCCCACTCAGTTTCTTGTAAATACAAGTTTCTTACAAACATTGTATAAACCTAAAAGCTTTGATCACTCCATCAAAACATATATTCCGATTCCGAGATGCTTGCTCTAGTCCTTAGAAGGATTGCTAGAGCCAGCATACCTTTTAGCATCCTTAGGATCCACAAAACCTTTTATTGTATCACATACAACTTTTCTTATGAAAACTGGTAAGAAACCTTGTTTTGACATTCATCTGTAAGATTTCATAATCGAAAAAAACAGCTAATGCTAACATGATTCCGACGGACTTAAGCATCGCTACGAGTGAGAAATTCTCATCGTAGTCAACTCCTTGAACTTGTGAAAAACTCTTTCCCACAAGTCAAGCTTTATAGACGGTAACATTACCGCCCACGTTCGTCTTCTTCTTAAAGATCCATTTATCTCAATGGCTTGCCGATCAACGGGCAAGTCCACCAAAGTCCATACTTTGTTCTGATATATGGATCCTATCTCGGATTTCATGGCTTCTAACCATTTGTCGGAATACGGGCCCACCATCGCTTCTCCATAGTTCGTAGGTTCGTTGTTGTCCAACAACATGACATCTAAGATAGGATCACCGTACCACTTAGGAGTAGTACATATCCTTGTCGACCTACGAGGTTCGATAGCAACTTGATCCGAAGCTTCATGATCACTATCATTAACTTCCTATTCAACAGACGTAGGTGCCACAGAAAACATCTTTCTGTGTTGCATCACTCTCTGGTTGAAGTAAAGGTTCGACAACCTCATCAAGTTCTATCTTCCTCCCACTCAATTCTTTCGAGAGAAACTCCTTCTCGAGAAAGGACACGTTCTTAGCGACAAACAATTTGCCCTCGGATCTGAGATAGAAGGTATACCCAACTATCACCTTTGGGTATGAAGATGTGTTTGTCCGCTTTTGGGTTCGAGCTTCTCCTACTAAAGCCTTAAGCATCGTAGCCCCAAACATTAAGAAACGACAACTTTGGTTTCTTGCCAAACCAATGCTCATACGACATCATCTCAACGGACTTAGATGGTGTCCTATCTAAAGTGAATGCAGTTGTCTCTAACGCATAACCTCAAAATGAAAACGGTAGATTGGTAAGAGACATCATAGATCGCACCATATCTCATAGGGTTCGATTACGATGTCCGGACACACCATTACAACTGTGGTGTTCCAGGTGGCTTCAACTGCGAAACAATTCCACAATGTCTTAAGTGATTTGCCAAACTCATAACTCAGAAAATCCCCTTTTGATCAGATCGTAGGAACATGATCTTATTGTTATGATGATCCTTAACTTCACTCTGAAATCGCTTGAACTTTTCAAACATTTCAGACTTGTGCTTCATTAAGTAAATATACCTATATCTACTCAAATCGTCAATGAAGATGAGAAAATAGCAATATCCACCGCATGCTTCAATTCTCATTGGATCACACGCATCATCATGTATGATTTCCAACAAGTCACTTGCCCATTTCATTGTACCTGAAAGTGGGATCTTAGTCATCCTGCCCATGAGGCATGGCTCGCATGTGTCAAGCGATTCAAAATCAAGTGACTCCAAACATCCATCGACATGGAGTTTCTTCATGCATCTTACGCCAATATGACCTAAGCGGCAGTGCCACGAGAAAGTGGTACTATCATTATTAACTCTACATCTTTTGGCGTGAACATGTGTATTACCACGACTGAGATTCAATGAACCATTCACATAGGGTGCATGACCATGAAAGGTATCATTCATGTAAACAGAATAATCATTATTCTCTAACTCAAATGAATGACCGTATTGCAATGAACATGATCTAATCATATTCATGCTCAACGTAGACACCTGATAACATTTATCTAGGTTCAATACTAATCCTGAAGGCAGATGGAGCATGCGATGGTGATCTCATCAACTTTGGAAACACTTGCAACACACATCGTCACCTCGCCCTTAGCCAGTCTCTGTTTAGTCCGCAGCTTTTGCTTCAAGTCACCAGTAATAGCAACTGAACCGGTATCCAATACCCAGGTGCTACCAGGAGTACTAGCGAGGTACACATTAATAACACGTATATACTTTGTTGAAGTTGACAACCTTCTTATCTACCATGCATTTGGGGTAATTCCGCTACCAGTGACCGTTCTCCTTACAATAGAAGCACTTAGTCTCGGGTTTGGGTTCAACCTTGGGTTCCTTCACTGGAGCAGCAACTGATTTGCCATCCATGAAGTTTCCCTTCTAGCCCTTGCCCTTCTTGAAACCAGTGGTCTTGTTAAACCATCAACACTTGATGCTCCTTCTTGATTTCTACCTTTTGCGGTCTTAAGCACCGCGAACAGCTCCGGGATCAACTCCATCCCTTGCATGTCATAGTTCATCACGAAGATCTAGTAGCTTAGTGATAGTGGCTAGGAACTCTATCAATCACTATCTTATTTGGAAGTTTAACTCCCACTTGATTTACGTGATTGTAGCATCCAGACATTCTGAGCACATGCTCACTAGCTGAGCTATTCTCCTCCATCTTGTTGGCAAAAGAACTTGTCAGAGGTCTCACACCTCTCAACACGGGCATGAGCCTGAAATCCCAATTTCAGCTCTTGGAACATCTCATATGTTCTATGGCGTTCAAAACGTCATTGGAATCCCGATTCTAAGCCGTAAAGTATGGTGCAGTAAACTATCAAGTAGTCATCAGGATGTGTCTATCAGGTGTTCACAACATCCACAGACGACGTTGTAGGGGTGTGCACATCGAGCGGTGCATCAAGGACGTAAGCCTTCTGTGTAGCAGTGAGGACACTCCTCGGACTACGGACCTAGTACGCATCATTGCTTACAATATGTTTCAACTTGGTCTTTATCTAGGAACGTATTGAGACAGGGAGCTACAACGTGAGCTGTTCATCTACAACATATTTGCAAAGAAAATTTAGACTATGTTCATGATAATTGAGTTCATCTAATCAAATTATTTAATGAACTCCCACTCAGATAGACATCCCTCTAGTCATCTAAGTGAGACATGATCCGAATCGACTAGGCCGTGTCCGATCATCACGTGAGACGGACTAGTCATCAACGGTGAACATCTCATGTTGATCGTATCTTCTATACGACTCATGTTCGACCTTTCGGTCTTCCGTGTTCCGAGGCCATGTCTGTACATGCTAGGCTCGTCAAGTCAACCTAAGTGTTTCACATGTGTCCCGAGGCCATGTCTGTACATGGTAGGCTCGTCAACACCCGTTGTATTCGAACGTTAGAATCTATCACACCCGATCATCACGTGGTGCTTCGAAATGACGAACCTTCGCAACGGTGCACAGTTAGGGGGAACACTTTTCTTGAAATTTTAGTGAGGGATCATCTTATTTAAGCTACCGTCGTTCTAAGCAAATAAGATGTAAAACATGATAAACATCACATGCAATCAAATAGTGACATGATATGGCCAATATCATTTTGCTCCTTTTGATCTCCATCTTCGGGGCTCCATGATCATCGTTATCACCGGCATGACACCATGATCTCCATCATCGTGTCTTCTTGAAGTTGTCTCGTCATCTATTACTTCTACTACTATGGCTAACGCTTTAGCAATAAAGTAAAGTAATTACATGACGTTTATGTTGACACGCAGGTCATAAATAAATAAAGACAACTCTTATGGCTCCTACCGGTTGTCATACACATCGACATGCAAGTCGTGATTCCTATTACAAGAACATGATCAATCTCATACATCACATATATCATTCATCACATCCTTTTGGCCATATCACATCACAAGGCATAAGTTGCAAAAACAAGTTAGACGTCCTCTAATAGTTGTTGCAAGTTTTTACGTGGCTGCTATAGGTTTCTAGCAAGAATGTTTCTTACCTACGCGTAAACCACAACGTGATATGCCAATTTCTATTTACCCTTCATAAGGACCCCTTTCATCGAATCCGATCCGACTAAAGTGGGAGATACAGACACCCGCTAGCCACCTTATGCGACTAGTGCATGTCAGTCGGTGGAACCAGTCTCACGTAAGAGTACGTGTAAGGTCGGTCCGGGCCGCTTCATCCCATGATGCCGCCGAATCAAGATAAGACTAGTAACGGCAAGTAAATTGAGAATATCGACGCCCACAACTGCTTTGTGTTCTACTCGTGCATAGAAACTACGCATAGACCTAGCTCATGATGCCACTGTTGGGGATCATAGCAGAAATTCAAAATTTTCTACGCATCACCAAGATCAATCTATGGAGTAATCTAGCAACAAAGGGAAGGAGAGTGCATCTACATACCCTTGTAGATCGCTAAGCGGAAGCGTTCGAGTGAACGGGGTTGATGGAGTCATACTCGTCGTGATCCAAATCACCGATGATCCTAGTGCCGAACGGATGGCACCTCCGCGTTCAACACACGTACAGCCCGGTGACGTCTCCTACGCCTTGATCCAGCAAGGGGAGAAGGAGAGGTTGGGGAAGAATCCATCCAGCAGAAGCATGACGGTGTGGTGGTGGTGGAGGAGCGCGGGACTCCAGCAGGGCTTCGCCAAGCACTACGAGAGACGAGGAGGAAGAGAGGTAGGGCTGCGCCAAGAGGGAGAGGATCTCGTGTGTATTGCAGCCCCCAATACCTCAAGTATATATAGGGGAAGGGGAGGGGCTGCGCACCCACCTAGGGTTCCCTCTCTAGGGGTGGCGGCAGCCCCCAGATCCCATCTAGGAGGCGGCCAAGGGGGAGAGAGAGGGGGCGCACCTAGGGTGGGCCTTAGGGCCCATCTGCGCCTAGGGTTTGCCCCGTCTCCTCTTGAGGACATCTTGGGCCTTGGTGGGAGGCGCCCCAGCCCACATAGGGGCTGTTCCCTTCCCACTTATGGCCCACGTAAGCCTCCGGGGCTGGTGGCCCCTCCCGGTGGACCCCCGGACCCCTCCGGTGGTCCCGGTACACTACCGGCGATGCCCGGAACACTTTCGGTGGCCAAAACCATACTTCCTATATATCAATCTTTACCTCCAGACCATTCCGGAACTCCTCGTGACGTCCGGGATCTCATCCGGGACTCCGAACAACATTCGGTAACCGCGTACATACTTTCCCTATAACCCTAGCTTCATCGAACCTTAAGTGTGTAGACCCTACGGGCTCGGGAGTCATGCAGACATGGCCGAGACAACTCTTCGGTCAATAACCAACAGCGGGATCTGGATACCCATGCTGGCTCCCACATGCTCCACGATGATCTAATCGGATGAACCACGATGTCAAGGATTCAATCAATCCCGTATACAATTCCCTTTGTCTAGCGGTACGATACTTGCCCGAGATTCAATCGTCGGTATCCCGATACCTTGTTCAATCTCGTTACCGGCAAGTCTCTTTACTCGTTCCGTAACACATCATCCTGTGATCAACTCCTTGATCACATTGTGCACATTATGATGATGTCCTACCGAGTGGGCCCAGAGATACCTCTCCGTTTACACGGAGTGACAAATCCCAGTATCGATTCATGCCAACCCAACACACACTTTCGGAGATACCTGTAGTGTACCTTTATAGCCACCCAGTTATGTTGTGACGTTTGGCACACCCAAAGCACTCCTACGGTATCCGGGAGTTGCACAATCTCATGGTCTAAGGAAATGATACTTGACATTAGAAAAGCTTTAGCAAACGAACTACACGATCTTGTGCTAGGCTTAGGATTGGGTCTTGTCCATCACATCATTCTCCTAATGATGTGATCCCGTTATCAACGACATCCAATGTTCATGGTCAGGAAACCGTAACCATCTATTGATCAACGAGCTAGTCAACTAGAGGCTTACTAGGGACATGGTGTTGTCTATGTATCCACACATGTATCTGAGTTTCCTATCAATACAATTCTAGCATGGATAATAAACGATTATCATGAACAATGAAATATAATAATAACTAATTTATTATTGCCTCTAGGGCATATTTCCAACAGGTAGCACATGATTTTATTGTTAAGAATAGGGAAGGAGAGCTTAAATATCAATTGTTCTTTAATAAACATCATCTTGATTTGACTGTAGGCACGTACCTTGTTCCGTTGGCGGCTATTCACGCCTACCGGAACCCTGCACCAGCCCTGGAACCGGAACCACAAGAGGAGCCTCCACGACAGTCTGTTTATTCTTGGGATCCGGAGATGGCTGTCAGCCAATGGCAGTCAGAGTCTTCTTCATCACAGTACGACCCCAACAACTATTATTATGGATATCAGTCAGGCCAGCCGTGGCCATAGACCAACTTAGGCCAAAAGCCTAAGCTTGGGGGAGTACATATTTCTCACCGACATTACATTTATGTTCACACACACTCATTGCTAGATGTCAGTGTTCATACTTTTTCATTGTATAATCCATGCTAGTTTATTTCCTTTTATGCTTTCTTCTTGTGTGTTTGATAAACCTTAAGAAAAACCAAAAAAATTAGTAGTAGTTTACTTTTCTTGCTGTAGTAATAATTAAAAAGAGAACCCAAAAATATTTCCCGTTCTTCTTTTGCTTGTTGGGAGCTTTCCCGTGTAAATAGTTTTATTTCTTTTCTTTTCTTTGGGGGTCAGTAGGAGAAGACCATGATTAAATTGTTGAAGTGGCTCTTATATGCTTTATTGTTGATTTAACCAAGAGCCCATATTGCTTTGTCTTCTCCTGTTTATTGAATGCTCGCATATTCCAACTTAGTCCAATGCACGTGCACTCTTATTATTATTCACATCATTCGGTCGTGCAAGTGAAAGGCAATTATGATGATATATGATGGACTGACTGAGATGAGAAAAGCTGGTATGAACTCGACCTCTTTTGTTTTTGTAAATATGATGAGTTCATCATTCTTGATTCAGCTTGTTATGAATAAACATGTTTGCAATGACAATTAGAGATCATAGTTGCTTGTGCCATGCTTGATTAGCTATGAGTTATAATGGTTTACCTTGCGTGCCAACATGCTATTGAGATGGTTATGATGTGGTATGATGGGGTGGTATCCTCCTTTGAATGATTTAAGTGACTTGACTTGGCACATGTTCACGCATGTAGTTGAAACAAATCAACATAGCCTTCACGATATTTATGTTCATGGTGGATTATATCCTACTCATGCTTGCATCCAATGTTTATTAATTTTAATGCATGTACATGGCTGTTGTCGCTCTCTAGTTGGTCGCTTCCCAGTCTTTTGCCAGCCTTCACCTGTACTAAGCAGGAATACTGCTTGTGCATCCAATCCCTTAAACACCAAAGTTATTCCAGATGAGTCCACTATACCTCCCTATATGCGGTATCTACCTGCCGTTCCAAGTAAATTTGTATGTGCCAAACTCTAAACCTTCAAATAATCATCCTGTTTTGTATGCTCGAATAGCTCATGTATCAACTAGGGTTGTCTGTATCTTCCATGCTAGGCGGGTTATTCTCAAGAGGAGTGGACTCCGCTCCTCACTCACGAGAAAATGGCTGGTCACCGGGATGCCCAGTCTCATGCTTTATGCAAACTAAATCAAAATAATTGCAAAACAAAACTCCCCCTGGGACTGTTGTTAGTTGGAGGAACTCGTTGTTTCGAGCAAGCCATGGATTGATGTTTGTTGGTGGAGGGGGAGTATAAACTTTACCATTCTGTTTGGGAACCGCCTATAATGTGTGTAGCATGGAAGATATCGCCATCTCTTGGTTGTTATGTTGACAATGAAAGTATACCGCTCAAAATATTAATTATCTCTATTTCAAAACCGAGCTCTGGCACCTCTACAAATCCCTGCTTCCCTCTGCGAAGGGCCTATCTATTTACTTTTATGTTGAGTCATCACCCTCTTATTAAAAGCACTAGCTGGAGAGCGCAGCAGTCATTTGTATTCATCACTATTAATTTATATCGGATGTGACTATGATTGGATCTCTTTTACCATGAATTACAATGTCTAGTCAGTCCTTGATCTTTAAAGGTGCTCTGCATTTATGTTTTGCGGTCTCAGAAAGGTCTAGCAAGATACCATCTTGTTATATCATATTATGATTGTTTTGAGAAAGTGTTGTCATCCGAGATTTATTATTATGGCTTGCTAGTTGATTATGCTATTGATATGGGTAATCATGAGACTGAGAATTATTGCAAATATGGTTAGTTATAATCTTTGCTGAAAACTTGAATGCTAGCTTGACATATTTACAACAATAAGACCAAACGGAGTTTGTAAAAGTTTTTCTTTATTTCTGTCAGTTTGTCAACTGAATTGCTTGAGGACAAGCAAGGGTTTAAGCTTGGGGTAGTTGATACGTCTTCGTCGTATCTACTTTTCCAAACACTTTTGCCCTTATTTTGGACTCTAACTTGTATGATTTGAATGGAACTAACCCGGACTGACGCTGTTTTCAGCAGAACTGTCATGATGTTGTTTTATGTGCAGAAAACAAAAGTTCTCGGAATGACCTAAATAATAAAAAATCATCGCCAAAGATGAAGACCAGGGGGCCCACACCCTGTCCATGAGGGTGGGGGCGCGCCCCCCTACCTCGTGGGCCCCCTGGAGACCTCCCGACTCCAACTCCAACTCTATATATCTGCTTTCCGGGAGAAAAAAATAGGAGAGAAGAATTCATCGCGTTTTACAATAAGGAGCCGACGCCAAGCCCTAAAACCTCTCGGGAAGGCTGATCTGGAGTCCGTTTGGGGCTCCGGAGAGGGGGATTCGTCGCCATCGTCATCATCAACCATCCTCCATCACCAATTTCATGATGCTCACCACCATGCGTGAGTAATTCCATCGTAGGCTTGTTGGACGGTCATGAGTTGGATGAGATTTATCATGTAATCGAGTTAGTTTTGTTAGGGTTTGATCCCTAGTATCCACTATGTCCTGAGATTGATGTTGCTATGACTTTGCTATGCTTAATGCTTGTCACTAGGGCCCGAGTTCCATGATTTCAGATCTGAACCTATTATGTTTTCATCAATATATGAGAGTTCTTGATCCTATCTTGCAAGTCTATAGTCACCTATTATGTGTTATGATCCGTTAACCCCGAAGTGATAATAATCGGGATACTTACCGGTGATGACCGTAGTTTGAGGAGTTCATGTATTCACTATGTGCTAATGCTTTGTTCCGGTTCTCTATTAAAAGGAGGCCTTAATATCCCTTAGTTTCCATTAGGACCCCGCTACCACGGGAGGGTAGGACAAAAGATGTCATGCAAGTTCTTTTCCATAAGCACGTATGACTATATTCGGAATACATGCCTACATTACATTGATGAATTGGAGCTAGTTCTGTGTCACCCTATGTTATGACTGTTACATGATGGAACCATATCCGGCATAATTATCCATCACTGATCCGATGCCTACGAGATTTCCATATATTGGTTTACGCTTATTTACTTTCCCGTTGCTATTGTTACAATCACAACAAAATACCAAAAACATTAATTTGCTTTCGTTACTCTTTTGTTACCGTTACCATCACTATCATATTACTTTGCTACTAAACACTTTGCTGCAGATACTAAGTTTCCAGGTGTGGTTGAATTGACAACTCAGCTGTGAATACTTGAGAATATTTTTTGGCTCCCCTTGTGTCGAATGAATAAATTTGGGTTGAATACTCTACCCTCGAAAGCTGTTGCGATCCCCTATACTTGTGGGTTATCAGGTATTTAAGCACACTACTTATGCTATAGTCAATACTAAAAAACAATGGTACTCTCCATAATAAACATCATTCTTCTATCCAAAGATATCTGATACTTTCCATAACAAACACACACTACACGCCAATGCTGGGATTGTCGTTGACATCTCAACGAGCATGCTCATCCTCACCGCATGCATGTCGCAATCAAACCAAAGCACGGTTTTATATAGTAGTCCTTCCGTTTCTTTTTAGTCCGCATATAAGATTTGGTCAAAGCCAAACTTTGTAAAGTTTGATCAAATTTGTAGGAAAAATATCAACATCTATAATACTAAACCTATGTGGTATGAAAATTAATTTCACAATGCATCTAACAATATTGTTTTCATATTGTGAATCTTGATTTTTTTTCTATAAATTTAGTCAACGTTAACAAAGTTTTACTTTGACCAAATCTTATATGCAGACTAAAAATAAATGGATGGAGTATTGTTCATCTAGGCGAATTCATCAGTTGGAGTATGGGAGAGAGATGCTTAGTAGTTTGGCTGGGGTTACTGGTGACATTCTTGGGTATGCCTGGGAGTGCGCCTGCCTGCGGTTTGCTTTATTTTGTTCCATAGTAGTCTGGTCATTGGTAGTTGTGGCGTGTGGGTCTTGTGTCTTGTAGTCAAAACTTGTGGTTTCCCTGAATGGAAATCATAGGGGGGTAGCCTTTCTCTTTCTTTGATAAAACACCAGCAGCCATCCGATAGCAGCCAGCCGACCACAAAGAATAACAAAGTGCAAGTCAATGGTACTCTGTTGTTCATACAGCAAGGGAAAGTTCACCGACCTCGACCAACAGTAGCCGCACATGACGAATGATTAATTAATTCCCTTTTGCTAAATAAGACACATTACTGAGAATGGCTTTCATTCAGAAGGGAGAGGGGGTGGGCAATAATCCTACTCCCTCCGTTCGGAATTACTTGTCGTAGAAACGGATGTATCTAGATGTATTTTAGTTCTAGATACATCCATTTTCGAGACAAGTAATTCCAAACGGAGGGAGTACATCTATGAACCTTTTACAAAACTTGCCTATTAATCCTCTCCCTCCCTGAATTTCACCGTGGGTGGGCCCGTCCTTCCCCTTCTCTCCGGTCAAAGCTTGCCAAATGTTCTACCCCCAAAGCTTGCCAAATGTTTTAGCTCCCGTAAACTAAAAAGCCCATGGATGTAGCATTGCTCAGGGGTGGGAGCAATATAAAAGGAGCGACCTCGATTCACGTAACAACACGTACTCTTTTTTTTTAGAAAAGGAGGATGACCTCTGCATCTGGAAGATGCATACGACCACTTTATTGATTATTTCCGAGGACCTTACAAAGTGTTACAACAATAAGCCTGAATCCACCATCTAGGCAACATATGCCGCTACTCCTATCCATATGATGAAGGGGTGCTAGCTGGGCCCCTACCCAGACCACTCACCTAAACCTAACATCGAAAGCCGGAATCCCTAACCTAGCCACATACCGGGTCTGGGGCATAAACCGGTCTGACGCACTCACAGGTGTTGTCTCCACCATCTTCCACTGGTCCATCTCCAAGCAGATTGAGGTGCCATCCTTGGCAGGCCCTCCGCCATCAACGCCACCATGACGCCAAATGACGACCACCACCTACGGTAGAACATCACCAAGCAGATGGAGCGCTACCACAGGACGAAGATCAGCGGTAGAATAGATAAATCGCCGCACACATTGCCGCCGCCAAACACCTCACACGCACCACGAAGCGCCCACCGTGCTTCCGGGGACCCCAGGCGACGCCTTCAAGAAGGAGCGCGACGAAGGGACGATGCCGTCGCCCGCAAGGGAAACTAGAGCTTTCGCCCAAATGAAGAGCACAGTGAGAGACGGGATAGGACCTCGACAAGGCCTCCAAGAAGGGAACCGACGCCCACAAGGCGCCGCCATTGTCGTGGCCTCCGCCGACGGCTAAGGGTTTCCCCCGATCCCGCCCCCGTCCCAACCACCCGGCCAAAGACTTGGCCAGGGGAGCGCCCGCAGCCGGAGAAGGCATCGGACTTCATCGTAGCAGGCACGCCGGGTGACGGGGCATCCCGACCCACCGTAGTAGACGTCCACCGAGACCTCGCCGCCCGCACAGCCGAAGTCGCGGACCACCAGCTCCCACGGCCGTCGCCCGTCAAGAGGCCACGCCGTCCACGCCGTCCGAGGCCGCTGCCCCGGCATCCACCCATCGCGCACATCCCATCAAGACACGGAGAACGACCCACATCGCCGCCACCAGGGAGACCACGCCGCGAACACCCTAGCCGGGCGACGAAGCAGGGCCGCGCCGGCCAGATCCGGGCGGATCCGGCGATCTCCGGCCCACCAGCCGCCAGAGAGGAGCCAGCCCCGATCCAGGGCCGCTCCGGCCTGATCTGGCAGTTCGGCGGCTACCAGGAGTTGAGGAGGCGGGCGGCGGCGTCTGATGCGGGAAGGAGGCGTCTCCACATCGAGGCGGGTGCGCGGGGAAGCCCCGCCGCCGCCTACTGCCGCGGGGGCGGCTGCCGGCGGCGGCGGGGGAGGAGGAGGGGAGGCGGGGGAAACCTGGGGGCGGCTAGGGTATCGCCCCCGAGTCGCCCGGAGCGGACGACGCGGGGGACAACACGTACTCTTGCTTTGAGAGAAACAACAAAAATTAAGGTGAGAATGCTCAGAGTTAGAGACTGCCTAGCACTCGTGTTCTTTGTGAGCTTCTTCTCATGGTCTAAGGATGTGAGTATACATTAGTATATTGGGACCGACTAGTGCACCGTCGACTGAATTTTATTTTCAGGTCGGTCACTTTTTGTACAACCTGGTAGCCCCCGTATTGGACCTGACCTCCTTCACCAGCGGCTACGACGGGTGAGCACATACATGTATACGACGCACCACATAAATCATGCATAAACGGTCACATGCCCATGCGAAAAAGCCCACACGCATGTCACACACATGGACAATACACAGAGGCACATCACATACATGGTGTGCTTATCATTCACTTCTTCTGTCATGTAGATGGAGCAAAATAAAAAATAAAAAAACAAAGACATTATTTAAGGAGAATTAAGGGATTTATATTACCTAAAACAAGAAATAAATTGAAAAATGGGGCGACAATGTGTGAGGTGTTTGATGTTTTTTGCGTCGATAAAATCGGTCTCCACCATTTGATCTAGATCCAAAGGCCTAGCTGGCTTCTTTCTCCACCCTTCTCCTTCCCCCCTACATTAAGACTGAAGAAAACAAAAAAAAAATGAAATTTTCTAAAGAAGAATGAAGTAGTGGCATGGTTACCCTTAAATAAGAAAGAATCTAGTAGAAACTTTAAAAAAACATGCACACAATTTACACAAAAAATACACTTTTTATAATATGCAACAATAAACCTATTATACACATGAAGAATAGATGAACAAAAAACCAAGAACTCTAAGAATGGTGTTTATAGGAATGAATTTGTGGCAATTGCATTGCCCTTTAAGAAGAAATACAATAAAAACAAATAATGACAAAATTTGCACACAATTTACATAAAAATTGCGTTTTTTATAATATGCAAGAATACGAATATAATAGTGGATTTTTTTGTAAAATGAAGTTTTTGAACCAAGAAGTCTAAGAATGGTAATATAATAGTGGAATTTTCATAAAAATAAGCTTTTGAACCAGAAACTCTGAGAATGGTTTTCATAGGAATAAATTACTGACAATTGCATTGCCCTTTAAGAAGAAAGAGAATAGATAACAAATGATGACAAAATTTGTGCACAATTTTCCAAAGAAATGTGTTTTTAAAAAATATGCAAGATTAAGAATGTAATAGTGAGATTTCCATAAAAAAGAAGCTTTTGAATAACGAATGAATTATTAGCATTGATATTACCCTTTAAAAAGAATGAAAATAAAACTAAATCAAAATCAAAATAATCAAGTTTATGTAAGTAAGAATAAATTAGTGGCACCGGTGAAAATAAAGAAACAAATAATGAGGACATAATTTACATAAAATTGCACTTTTTATATGCAAAAATAAGCATATTATAGTGATTTTTTTTGCAAACAATAAGTTTTCTAAGAAGGATTGAATTAGTGGCATTGGTATTACCCTTTAAAAAGAGATAAAATGAAATAAAAAATATAAACAAGATAAAAATAATTAAGTTTTTTATGGAAGAATGAATTAGTAGCATTGGTATTACCCTTTAAGAAGGAAAAAGGAAAAAAACTAAACCAAATAATAATAATAAATTTTTCTAAGGATGAATGAATTAGTGGCACTGGTGTTACCCTTTAAGAAGTAAGAAAATAAAAAGAAACCAAAAAACTTACTTACAACTTTGCACTAAAATTGGGAATTTTTAATATGCCAAAAGAAATCATATAATAGTGCAATTTTTGCAATCTAGTATAATTTACATGCATATTTCATGGTAAAGATAATATTTAAATTTCCTAAGTAAAATGAGTTAGTGGCATTGGTATTAGCCTCTAAGAAAAAGGAAAATAAAAAATGGTAAAATATGTACACATGTGAAATATAATTTGCGTTTTCTTATGATATGCAACAATTAGCATATAATTGTAACGCCCGGATAATTAGGCTACAGTAAAACTCTCCTAATGATGCCATGTCATCTGTGATTATTGTTGCTAAACTTTCGTTAGTTCAAACCGATTCAAAAATCAGTTCAAAAAAATGGCAAACAACAAAAGTTTTTGAAAGTTGAAACAAAATTGTTCGGTCAGGGCCAAATATTGCACTGGTAATTATGGTGTAGAAGACACAGTTTTATAAAATGCATAAATATTTTAAATTGGATTAAAACAGAAGAGAAAATAAATAAAAGAAAGAAAATACAAAAAAGAAAAACAAACAAAAAAAGGAAAAGAAACCCCCCCGGGGCTCCGGCCCAGCAGGCCACCGGCCCAACTGAGCCACGACCCACCAGGCCGGCCCACCCCCAC
>NC_041388.1:692455901-692462872 GCF_002162155.2 Triticum dicoccoides
CTCGCCCCAGCGCGCCCCCACGCACGCCCGCACGCATCGCGAGCCACTGCTCGCTCGCGCTCACCGCGCCGCCATGCGCTCGCTGTCGCCGCGACCGGCGCACCCGCTCCCCCGTACCTCCGCTCGCGCTGCTGCTTGCTGCCTGGAGCCGTCGAACCTGCCTCCGGCCTCTCCCCCTGCAGCCCAGCCTCGCCCCGCTCGGCGCCTCCACTCGGGACCGCCCGCGGCCACCGCAGCAACCTGCGCCTGCCTCTGACGTGTCGCCTCCTGCTCGTCCCTGCAGCCGTTGCCCCGCCGTTGCCTCGCCACGCCGCCCGCATCCGCGGTTGGCCGCGCCCCGGCTCGCCCGAGCGCCCACGCCCCACCGCACGCCCCTGCTCCCCTCGCCCGACCTCTTTCGCCGCTGCCGGCCAGTCGCCCCGCTCGCTGGTGCGCTTGCCACAGTCGCCGGTGTCCCGGCGCCATTCACTGGCGCCCAAACAGGCGGATGCCCGCAGCACCCGAACCGCTCGGGCTGTGCCCCACACCCCGCGCCCGTTAACCCTATTGGCCCGCTGGCCCTATGACAAGTGGGGCCTCAAGCCCCCAGAACGTTTATAAAAAAATTATTTAAAATAATAATATAAAACATAATTAATATAATTAATTAATTAATTAATTACAGAAGTAATTAACTTAATTAATTTTGATTAATTAAACTAAACAAATAATTAAACTAATTACACAGTAGTTACCTAATTAACCTGATCTGTTAATTAGTTAATTAAGTAGTTAATGACAGTGGGGTCCACCCCCTAATTAATACTAATTAGGTTAATTAAATTGTTTAATTAAAATGTGTCACTGACTAGTGGGACCCACTTGTCTGGTTGACCAGTCAACCCATGTTGACTGCTGACGTCAGCTTGACATCATGCTGATGTCATAAATCCATTTTCGAAATTAAATTAAATAATTAATTAAATTCCAGAAATTAATAAAATCTTTAGAAAATCATATCTTTTAATCCGTAACTCGGATTAAAATATTTTCAACATGAAAGTTGCTCAGAACGACGAGACGAATCCGGATACGCAGCCCGTTCGTCCGCCACGCATCCCTAGCATAGCAAACACGCAACTTTCCCCCTCTGGTTCATTTGTCCAAAAACGCGAAACACCGGGAATACTTCCCGGGAAGTTTTCCCCTTCACCGGTACCACCTCGTACCGCGTTAGGGCACACCTAGCATCACGCTTTGTCATGTCATGCATCGTCATGCATTTGTTTGCATTATATTTATTGTTTCTTCCCCCTCTTCTCTCGCTAGACACCGAGACCGACGCCGCTGCTACCCAGTACGACTACGGTGTTGACGACCCCTCTCTCTTGCCAGAGCAACCAGGCAAGCCCCCCCTCTTGATCACCAGATATCGCCTACTCTCCTCTATACTGCTTGCCTTAGAGTAGTGTAGCATGTTACTGCTTTCCGTTAATCCTATCTTAATGCATAGCCTGTCCTTGCTACTACTATTGTTACCTTTACCTGCAATCCAAATGCTTAGTATAGGATGCTAGTTTATCATCAGTGGCCCTTTATTCTTATCCGTCTGCCATGCTATACTATCGGGCCGTGATCACTCGGGAGGTGATCACGGTATATACTATATACTTTATACATGGTACATGTGGTGACCAAAGACGGGTCGGCTCGTAGGAGTACCCGCGAGTGGATCTTTGTGGCGGAGCGACAGGGCAGGTTGAGACCACCTAGGAGAGAGGTGGGCCTGGCCCTGTTCGGCGTTCGCGGATACTTAACACGCTTAACGAGATCTTGGCATTTGATCTGAGTCTGGCTACTAGCCTATACGCACTAACCATCTACGCGGGGACAGTTATGGGCACTCGACGTCGTGGTATCAGCCGAAGCCTTCGTGACGTCAACGACTGAGCGGCGCGCGCCAGATTGGAACGTAAGCCTGCTCTTGTATTAAGGGGGTTAGTTCTGCTTCCGGCCACCCTCGCAACGTGCAGGTGTGCAGTGGACGATGGGCCCAGACCCCTGCGCCATAGGGTTTAGACCGGCGTGCTAACCTCTCTGTTGTGCCTAGGTAGGGCTGCGACGTGTTGATCTTCTGAGGCCGGGCATGACCCAGAAAAGTGTGTCCGGCCAAATGGGATCGAGCATGTTGGGTTATGTGGTGCACCCCTGCAGGGAAGTTAATCTATTTGAATAGCTGTGATCTTCGGTAACAGGACGACTTGGAGTTGTACCTTGACCTTATGACAACTAGAATCGGATACTTCATAAAACACACCCTTCCAAGTGCCAGATACAACGGGTGATCGCTCTCTCACAGGGCAACGAGGAGAGGATCATCGGTTAGGATTATGCTATGCGATGATACTTGGTGAACTTACCACCTACTCTCTTCTCCTGCTGCAAGATGGAGGTTACCAGAAGCATAGTCTTCCACAGGATTAGCTATCCCCCTCTTATTCTGGCATTCTGCAGTTCAGTCCACCGATATGGCCCTTTACACATTTACCCATGCATATGTAGTGTAGCTCCTTGCTTGCGAGTACTTTGGATGAGTACTCACGGTTGCTTTCTCCCTCTTTTCCCCCTTTCCCTTCTACCTAGTTGTCGCAACCAGACGTTGGAGCCCAGAAGCCAGACGCCACCGTCGACGATGACTACTACCACTCGGGAGGAGCCAACTACTACGTGCAGCCCGCTGACGGCGACCAGGAGTAGTTAGGAGGATCCCAGGTAGGAGGTCTGCGCCTCTTTCGATCTGTATCCCAGTTTGTGCTAGCCTTCTTAAGGCAAACTTGTTTAACTTATATCTGTACTCAGATATTGTTGCTTCCGCTGACTCGTCTATGATCGAGCTCTTGTATTCGAGCCCTCGAGGCCCCTGGCTTGTAATATGATGCTTGTATAACTTATTTTATTTGTAGAGTTGTGTTGTGATATCTTCACGTGAGTCCCTGATCTTGATCATACGCATTTGTGTGTATGATTAGTGTACGATTGAATCGGGAGCGTCACAATAATGGTGGGAGTTTTGCAAATAAGAAGTTCCGTAAGGAAGAATGAATTGGTCGGATTGGTATTACCACTAAGGAAGAAAGAAAATAAAATGTATACTAAAGCAAAATCAGGCAATTGAAATTTTCTACGAATTATACATTGGTATTACCCTTTAAAAGGAAGAAAATAATACAAAAAAACTTTAAAAAATAATAGCACATAACTTTAAGAACTAGAAAATGAAGTTATTTTCTAAGGAATAATGAATTAATGGCAATGATATTACTCTTGAGAAGAAAAACAAAATGAAAAAAAATTAAAGGATGAACGAATTAGTGGCACTGGTATTACCTTTAAAAGGAGAAAACAAAATTTAAAATAAACCAATTAATGAGAAAATTTACACACAAATTGCATATTTTATAACATGTAATAAATAAGCATCACACGAAAAATGAAACAAAAAACATCACACAACTTTGCACTTTAATTGCACTACTTTTTATGCAAAGAATGGTCATATAATAGTGCAGTTTTCACATATATTGTATAGTATTTAGGTGTACATTTACACTCACCCAAGATCCAAAAAATATCCACAAAAAGAAAACCAAAAATCAACTAATAAAGAAAAGCAAAAGACCAAAAGAAAAACACATAGAAACAGAAAATAGAAAAATAGAGCGAGAGAGAGGAGGACTGAGGAGTCAGATGGACTGACCCAAAATACAGGTCAATCAAAACATTTCAGCCCAAAACAAGACACACCACACAACAGAAAAAAGAGAGCACGGACATAAAATCGACTGGCCCAAATTCAATTTTCATACGACTTACGTGTAGCTAAAGTGTTATATATTATATGAAAAAATATCGGCGATATAATAATGATGTGATATCATAGCAATTTTGGGTCTACCCAACACCAATGTGTACTCATTATTGTGGACATCGTTGTTACTTTAACAATGGTCATGATAAGATTAACAAGATCATCATAAATACATGAGCTAGTCCTAGATATATGACTATGGACCCATTTGATGTTTATGTTTTTCACACATGTAATTGAGTTTTTCTCTGAATTTCATAATCAATAACAAATGCAATTATAGCATAGAAAAATAAAATTAGTTATGAACATGAAATAGCATAATACTCGCTCTGTAAACAAATGTAAGACATTTTAGGTCACTACTTCAGTGACATAAAACGTTTTACATTTATTTTACAGTGGGAGTAATATTTTGTTATTGTATCTGGAGTATATTTTTAACGCTTGGGCAGAGGGCGAATAGCTACTTTTAGAGCAGAAAATCCAAAAGTATGCACACTACACGCCTATGCTGGGATCGGATCAACGTTGTTTGTGCTGCGGCAACGTTGTTTGAGTCTCTCGGCCTGGTTGTCGCCTTTGTTGGTGCAGCGCCGCGTTCTCCCCGCCGAGAGACTCTTGGCGCGGCAATGGCGGAATTGCAACTTTTGCTCTCTGTGCATCTCATGATCGAGTGCACTTGGTCCTGTCCAATCAGCTGCCGCTTGCGGCGGGCAGCTTTGGGATCGCTGGCTTCGATCCGGGGGAGTGGGACGCGTCGGCCTCCATTGCTGACTGGATTGGTGGTCTGTCTAACAAGCCAAGCCAGTGTGCAGAAAACGTGCTCAATCGCTGGCGATCATTACCGTCTGCTGGATTTGGCGCGAGATGAACGCGCCCATTTTTTTAAAAAACACAAGGAGCGTTCAGCGTAGCCGTACGGAGCTGGTGGTGGCTTTTGATCGTCGGCGGAGTCTCTTTTTTGTTTTCTTTTTGGTTTTTTGCCGTTGTGAACACTTTTTTGGCATCCTCGCCCATCTTCTTAATCCAAATACGCAGCTGCCAGCGAGCTGTACGCCAAGACTGTACCCAGCGAGCTGGTGTACACGCAGACCTCCAGCAGCTTCACCGACGTGCTGGTCTCCTCCATCAGGAACGGCAAGTTCTTCACCAACGCCACGGCGAGGCCGCTCTGCATCGTCACGCCCCGAGACGCCTCCCACGTCCAGGCCGCCGTGCTCTGCGGCCGCGGCCAGGGCGTGCGCCTACGCGTGCGCAGCGGCGGGCACGACTACGAGGGCCTGTCCTACCGTTCGGCGCGGCCTTCTTCCGAGGCGTTCGCGGTGGTCGACCTCGGCGCCAACCTCCGGGCCGTGCGCGTCAACCGGCTCCAGTCCACGGCCTGGGTCGACTCGGGCGCCACCATCGGGGAGCTCTACTACGCCATCGCCAAGAACGACTCCCGGCTCGCGTTCCCGGCCGGCGAGTGCCCGACCATCGGCGTGGGCGGCTACTTGAGCGGCGGCGGCGTCGGCATGATGATGCGCAAGCACGGTCTCTCCAGCGACAAGGTCCTCGACGCCACGCTGGTCAACGCCGATGGCGAGCTCCTGGACAGGGCCGGCATGGGGGAGGACCTCTTCTGGGCCATCCGGGGCGGCGGCGGCGGCAACTTCGGCATCGTGCTCTCGTGGAAGGTCCAGCTCGTGCAGGTCCCGTCGACGGTGGTGGCGTTCAACATCGCCAAGACGGTGGAGCAGGGCGCCGTGAACGTCCTCACCAGATGGCAGGACGTGGCGCCGTGTCTACCCAGCGACATCACCCTAAGGGCGATCGTGCGAGGGCGGCAGGCCATGTTCCAGGCCCTGTACCTCGGCGGGTGCGGCTCGCTGGTGGCCATGATGGACGACCAGTTCCCGGAGCTGGGCATGACGAGCGCCGACTGCCAGCCGATGAGCTGGGCGCAGTCGGCGGCCACGCCGTTCCTGAGCTTCGGCAGGAACGGCACGCCGGAGGAGGCGCTCCTGAACAGGACCACCGGGCTGAGCAGGTCCAACAAGGGCAAGTCGGACTACGTCCGGCGCGCCATCCCCAAGGCGGCGTGGGAGGACATCTTCCCCTGGTTCGCCAAGGCCGGCGCCGGGTTCATCCTGCTGGAGCCCCACGGCGGGTTCATGAGCGGCGTCCCCTGTTGAAATAAGCCACGGCGTGTGTGTGGTCGGGCTCGTCGGGCGCGACGGATGCGCGCGGGACGGGCGGGACGCACTGGTGCCGTCGGGCTTGTCGAGCTTGTCGGGCGCGTCGGTGACGTACGGGACGGGCAGGACGTGCGGGACGCAGTAGTGTGGCGTGTGTGTGTTTAGGTTTGGATGGGTCGCCGGTGCGTGCCGCGTCCGTGTTCCGGTTGGTGTTGCGTGCGTGTGTGCGTATGCAACGGGCGAATAGCTGTGGAGAACCTGGGCGTTCCGTTGCGGGGAGTCAGCGTCGTGCGCGTATGGGCGCGTCAAGTGCGCTGACGGGCCAAGCGGATCGTTCGTGGGAGCAACGTCGTGGGCGTATGGGCGCTGGTTGTTAGCCTGGGTATAAAAGGCCCTGATCGTTGTAACCGCATGAGCTGAGCCAACGGGTTGGAACAAAGAAATAGTAAGCCGTACGTGCGGCTGGGTTCTTTGTGTACTTGTGTTTTGCTCCTTCTTCTTCTACCTCCGTCCAAAGCTAGTCTAGAGCTGCAACAACATCCCCGCCGCCGCGACGCCGTACCCGCACCGGAACGGCGTGCTGTACGTGATGCAGTACATCGTGACGTGGCCGCAGGAGGGCGGCGACGGCATGGATCCAGGGCCTGTACGAGTTGATGGGGCGGCATGTTACTGGTAGAAAAAGGGCCTGTTGTCCCGGTTTGTAAGGGCCTTTTGTCCCGGTTCTGAAATCAGGACTAAAGGGTCGGTACAAATGCCCCGTTCCTTTAGTCCCGGTTCTGAAATCAGGACTAAAGGGTCGGTACAAATGCCCTGTCCCTTTAGTCCCGGTTCAATCCAGAATCGGGACAGATGGGCCTCCACGTGGCCCGTGCGCGGAGCCCAGGCAGAAGATCCTTTGGTCCCGGTTGGTGGCACCAACCGGGACCAATAGGCATCCACGC
>NC_041388.1:692463134-692469869 GCF_002162155.2 Triticum dicoccoides
GGGGGTTAATTTAGGTGTTTCATATATTGTGTTAGCTAGCTATAATTAATAGAGAGAAGTGTCCTCTCTTATGTCCGTGCTTGGTCGACGCTACGTACTATACATACGTATAGAGAGGACTAGACACGCTAGCTAGCTAGTAAGCAAACGAAGGAAACAGAAGATCGTCATGAACATATATGCATACAGAGAGAAGTGATATCGACCACCTCTCCTTCTCCGAGAGATTGGTCGAACAACAAGTTCACTTATATCTATCCGACACTACCAGCTACATATATACAATAATTATCTTTTACAAATATAATCATACGGACTCAGGGTCCACATAGAATTCTCCGTCTTCAGGGATCACGTGGTCAAGAAAGAATGCCGCCAATTCCTCTTGAATTGCTCGCATGCGAGCTGGTGCTAGGAGTTCATCCCGCTTCCGAAACATCTAATTTAAAAAAGAGGGTCAATACATACATACATACATATATATATATATATATATATATATATATATATATATATATATATATATATATATATATATATATATATATATATATATATATGAATGAATGAAACTCAACACAAATGATGGTAATAAAATAAAATTGTGAATGTTGTCATTTACGTACTTCATATTGTTCGTCAGTATAGCCCCGCTCACAGGTCGTGTGGCGGATGGACTCGCAAACGTAGTATCCATAGAAATCATTCCCTTGTTCCTGCCACAACCACTTTACAAGAAATAGAGGTCAATCAAACTGATAAGCAAGAATGCCAAATGGTATTGATGAAACTAGCGCTTGAATGACTAGTAGATGCGCGGAACATGCTACTATAGTACTTACTTTCGGTGTCTAAATTGCAGCTCCTTCGGCAGTCCCGGTGCTTATCTAATGAATTTTCTCCAAACCGTGCCAGACAAAGAAAATAATTACTTGATATATCAGGAAATGAACAAAGTTGCTGATATGGTGGATAATGATCGATTTAACTTACTTCTCGAGTATTTGAGTCATGTCTGCATAGTCCTGGGGATCTTTTCGTCTTGAGTCTAAGACGATTACTAGTCCCTGCTCAAGCTTAATCTCTAGGAGAATATAGTGGAAACTGCACACGCATGCATAACTCATCAATTACATTACTATAACCTTGACTAATATATAAGGGAAACCGAATACGCACAAGACAGTAACACTCACTTGAAGTTGTAAGGAAAAAGTATTATATCTTTGTTTTCATTTATTACGAACGATCGTAGCAAGTTGGCCTCGATAGCTGCGGCATGAAATTTAACCCGAGTTGCATCTATGAGATATGTGTTAATGAACCCAATATCACCGACTTGTCTTTTCTTCAATTCGGCGATCTTCAATCTGCATAATATAGTGAGGATGATTATAAATACATGCAATGAAAGAGCTGAGCTATATAGAGAGACTTAATGACAGAAGTAGTACTACTTACAGACAGTAGCAGGCGACCGTTGTTTTATCGAGGGCCAATTGATTGAAAAACTGATAGAACTCCTCAAATGGAACAGGCAACAGTTCAATTCCAACGAGGTCATGCTCCTTTTTAACTTTCACATACAAAGTACTCCTCCCCCCAGAGTCTCTGCAGATTTTCAAGTACCAATCATGCAATCTTCGCATCATCGTTGATAGAGATCTTTCATCTTTGACGAGAGGCTTCCCGTACTCGTATCTTTGTATCGGCACGTCCATGGGTTCATAATGTACATCGTCGGGCAGGTAATCTGCAAGATTGCTATAATCGGGCACCATCCTCGGATCATTAACGACGTTGTGGCTAGGCACCTTGAGCGGGGGGCACGATTGCTTCGCTTGTTCGCCGAGCTAGGCAATTTGTTTCCCAGCTCGTCGTTCTTTCAGCCTTTGATCACTGACAGTACTTCCCGACCGCTCCGCTTCGGCAAATTCCTTTCCAATAATGCGCTCATAGTTTCCTTTCGGCGGAGGCTTCAGTGGTTTTGTCAGGGCAGCCAGAGTGCGCTTCACTTTCACTGGATCTACCTTCTCCTTCGGAAATGGATGTCTCTTTGCTTTCAACCCTTGAAATCAGTCATCCACTTCGGTTCGTGCGATCTCGGCGTTCTCCTCCGGGGTCCTCTCGTATGGTAACTTCTCTGGAGTCTTCAGAGAAGGACCGAATCTGTATGTCCTCCCGCCTCTGGTTGTACTGCTAGACGCCGGCCGAGCAGACAGAGCGGTTGTCTTCTTTACTTGCTTACGAGGCAGAGGAGAAGGACTACGACGCGCCGGAGCAGCCGGAGCGGCGACAGGTCTCTTCTGTCCTTGCTGACGAGGCGGAGAAGGAGGAGGCTGGCTGCTCGGGCGCGCCGGCGCAGGCGGAGAAGGAGGCGGAGTGCCGCCACGCGCTGGAGAAGGAGCCGGTCGAGTGCCCTGATCGTCACTCGCCGGAGGAGGAGGCGGTGGAGGAGGCGGAGTGCCCTGACTCGCCGGAGGAGGAGGAGGAGGCGGAGGCGTCCAGTTCGGAAGGTTGATGAGCTCCTTCCGCCATAGGCATGGAGTCTTCAGAGCAGACCCCAGTCGAGTCTCCCCTTCACCGGTAGGGTGGTCAAGCTGGAGGTCCTCAAATCCCTCCGTTATTTCATCCACCATCACCCTAGCATATCCTTCTGGAATCGACCGGCAGTGAAAAGTTGCGCCGGGTTCAGTAGGATAAACAGAGCTAACAGCCGCCTTGACCTTCAAATTTATCCATTGCGTCATAAGGTGGCAATTTTGAGACTCCGTGATAGCATCCACGGGATAGCTGGCAGGAGCCGTGAAGGCATGCTCCGGCTGAAGCAGCTCGGTGGAAGCCACGCTGTTTCTGCGCTGAGATGGCGGGGTGGCTTCGGGGGAAGCTTCGGCAGTACGTTTGCTGCGATTTGCTTCTCGTTCCTCTATCGCGTCTACCCTTGCTTGCAGCGCCTGCATTTGGGTCTGCTGCACTTTTTCCTCCTCTCATGGGATTTGTAACCGCCTGTGTCCGGAAACCCAACCTTCCATGGAATGGAGCCTGGCGTGCCTCGTGTCCGTCCAGGGTGCTCAGGATTCCCGAGGGCCATTGTGAGCTTGTCGTTCTCTCTGTCTGGAAAGAACGTCCCTTGTTACGCTGCTTCGATATACTGCTTAAGCTTCCTGACCGGTATGTACATTTGATCGTTCGTCCAAATGCACTTCCCTGTTATAGGGTCCAAGGTTCGGCCAGCCCCGAAGAACCAAGTCCGGCAACGGTCTGGCCAGTTAATTGTCTCTGGTTCGATCCCTTTATCAACCAAATCATTCTCAGTCTTGGCCCACTTAGGCCGGGCTATGAGGTAGCCACCTGACCCCGTGCGATGGTGAAGCTTCTTCTTCGCAACATTTTGCTTGTTTGTCGCCGACATCTTCTTACTCTTTTCCGATGTTTTGTGGGCCACAAATGCGGGCCAGTGATCTCTGATCTTCTCATATCGGCAGTAAGACCTCGTATTCTCACATTCAGTGCATGCACAACACATAAAACCATTCTACTTGTTTGCCTCAGCCGCATCGAGAAACTCATGTATGCCCTTAATGTACTCGCGGGTGTGTCTGTCACCGTACATCCATTGCCGGTTCATCTGCGTGCATTATATATAATTAAGTGTTCAAATTAATAGAAGTTCATCATCACATTAAAACCAAAGTGCATACATAGTTCTCATCTAACAACATATAGCTCTTCAGAGCATCTAATTAATTAAACCATACATTGAAACTATGTAAAACATTACAATGCAAAAACAAATGCGATCATAATCGCAACCAAGGTAACAATTGATCCAACGACATAATGATACCAAGCCTCGGTATGAATGGCATATTTTCTAATCTTTCTAATCTTCAAGCGCATTGCATCCATCTTGATGTTGTGATCATCGACGACATCCGCAACATGCAACTCCAATATCATCTTCTCCTCCTCAATTTTTTTTTATTTTTTCCTTCAAAAAATTGTTTTCTTCTTCAACTAAATTTAATCTCTCGACAATAGGGTCGGTTGGCATTTCCGATTCACATACATCCTACATAAATAAAATCTATGTCACGTTGGTCGGCATAATTTTCATAAACAATAAATGAACCAATAGTTATAAAGATAATATATATACCACATCCGAATCATAGACAGGACGAGGGCCGACGGGGGCGGATACCAAAACCATCGCACTATATAAGATGCAATAATAAAAGTAAAAAAATAATACAAGTATCTATGTAAACATACAAGTAAGAATATTTTTCCTTTCAGAAAGAAGATAACAACAAGAGACTCACCACGGTGGTGCCGGCGATGAGCCCAGCGCGGGTGATCGACGGCGGTGAAGACGGGGACGGGGCGTGACGGACCGCTAAACCTAGACAAATATTATGGAAAATGGAGCTTGGAGAGGAAAAAGCTTAAGTAGTGTGGCTCAGGCATTCCATCGAACACCTTGTGTGCATAAGAGGTGAGCTAGAGCACCACCAAGTCCTCTCCCCCTCGGCCAGAGAAAAACAAAGCACTGGGGTGCTCTTCTCGCGAGCGAGGGGTATATATAGGCATCTCATTGGTCCCGGTTGGTGACATGAGCCGGGACTAAAGGGGAACCTTTGGTTCCGGTTCAAGCCACCAACCGGGACCAATGGTGGTGGGCCAGGAGCGAGGCTCATTGGTCCCGGTTCATCCCACCAACCGGGACCAAAAGGTCCAGATGAACCGGGACCAATGGCCCACGTGGCCCGGCCGGCCCCCTGGGCTCACAAACCGGGACCAATGCCCATATTGGTCCCGGTTCTGGACTGAACCGGGACTAATGGGCTGACCCGGCCTGGACCAAAGCCCTATTTTCTACTAGTGCGTGAGCAAGAACCCTCGGCGGGCGTACGTCAACTTCCGGGATCTGGACGTCGGGCAGAACGACGAGGCCGACATGTTCAAGGGCGGCGAGGCCTGGGGCGAGCGCTACTTCGTGGGCAACTACCGGCGGCTGGCGGCGGTGAAGGCGGCCGTGGATCCCACCAACTACTTCAGGAACGAGCAGAGCATCCCGCCGTTGCATTGAACGCGAGACGAGGCCGTCAGAAGAGAAGAGCTGAGTGCGCGAGCGAGCGAGAGATGCCATGAATCAATCCTTCGTCATGGGCGGCTACTGCCTACTGGTGGAGATCAGTTTACTTTCCTTTGCTGAAAACGTATAAACAATGGAGTACCATCGAGTTGTATTTTTGTCAACGTTGGTGATAGATGGCTGCTGTAGTGCTGTTGGATGCAGTTTACTATCCTTCTTCAAAACCTGCCCGCGACACGAGCATCCTTCCCAATGCGGTACTTGGGCCTTCCTATCTCAGTTTGGCAGCTCAAGAAAGGTGATCTTCAATTCCTTGAAGACAAGGTGGCAAGTAGGCCAATTACATACAAGGGCAAGAACATCACCACCATTGGCCGAACGATCCTTGTCAAGTCGATGATTACCATCCTTGTGGTCTACTTCATCACGTCACTTGTCATACCGGCATCTACTCTTCGGTATGTCAATAAGCTTGAAAGGGCTTTCCTTTGGACCAGTGCGGACAAGATGACAAGGGCAAAATGCAAAGTCAACTGGGAAATTGTTTGTCGTCCACGTGAATATGGTGGTCTAGGGGTGCTCAGCACGGATAAGTTTGCACGCGCCTTGCGCTTGAGATGGCCTTGGTATGAGTGGAAGGAACCAAGCAAGATGTGGGTTGGGATGGGAAACCCGTGCGACGAGGAGGATTTGAAGTTTTTCTACGCCTCCACAACAATCACAATAGGGAACGGGGCAAGAACTTCATTTTGGGACGCCCCTTGGCTACTTGGACGTGCCCAAGGAGATCGCCCCGCTCATATTTGATGCATCCTCGAGAAAGAATTGGATGGTGCATGAGGCCCTCCAAAATAACGCATGGATTCTGAAGATCAAACCTCCTATCGCTCTATCCACCGAGCACATCCGACAGTTCTTCACCCTTTGGGGTTTAGCGCATGACGTACAACTTGATGAGAGTGTTGATGATGGCATTGTGTGGAAACATTCGACAAATGAGCTCTACTCCGCGGCCTCTGCCTACAAGGCGCAATTCCTTTGCATGGCCTTCTCCTCTTTGGACCAAATGGTGTGGAAGGTTTGGGCGCCGCCAAAGGTTAAGTTCTTCGCATGGTTGGCTATTAAAGATCGCATTTGGATGGCCGATAGGTTGGACAAGCGGGGATGCAAAAATTATGGGTTTTGTCCTCTTTGCAACAGAGTGCAAGAGTGTGGCGCTCACCTCTTTTTCAAGTGTTGTTTTACGTTGAGGCTTTGGGGCTTGGTCAAAGCGAAATTACGACTTGAGAACTTCGACGTCACTTCTTGGCACTTGGATGGCTCCGTAAAAAAGTGGTGGGAAAGTCGTGCCAACGCGGGCACCACTCAGAGGAAGGCCATGGCTTCGCGTATCATGCTTCTCTCATGGAGCGTATGGAACGAAAGGGTCTTCCGCAACAAAAGCGTGCCACCAACCATTTTGCTCAACAACATCATGACCGAGGCAAATCTTTGGATCACCGCCAGGGCTAAAAACCTAGGGTCACTCATGTCGCGAGAGTGTTAGATGAAAATATGGCAACATGTCGCGAGTGTGTGTGTGTGTGTGTGTGTGTGTGGGTGTGTGTGTGTGTGTGTGAGAGAGAGAGAGAGAGAGA
>NC_041388.1:692470539-692485663 GCF_002162155.2 Triticum dicoccoides
GAGAGTTGTCACAATGCTGTCATCACTGCCATATCAAGGACAATGGTGGGAGCCCATAGTTATAGTAGGCCTAGTATTCAAGGAAGCGGATTACGAGCACTCGGGTGCTCCATCCCTCTATATTCAAAAATAATTTAATGATTCCAAAAAAGTCAAGAAAAAATTGGATATATTTTTGAACCAAATATGACTAGGTATTGTACTCATATAAAACGTTTGGCCAAGGAATAATTCTCGTTGACTTCAGGGTAAAAAAACAAATTTATGACGACAATATAGTATGAATAGTACTTGTATCTAGCATTTTTTGGAAAATCTTTGACGCCAGACACAATAAAAGGAATTTCCTATTTAATCTTTTTATACGGATGCAATACTTGGTCATGTTTGATTACATAAAAAGTTCTGGGATTTTTTGACTTTTTTGAATTACTAAATTAATTTTTTAATATAAGGGAGCGTAGCACCCGAGAGCTCCTATGGATTTTCGTAGTATTCAATTTGTATAGTAGAAAATGAGGAACAATAGTTGTCCATGGCCCGAATCTTAGACTAGAGCGTGAACAATGAAATTCTTGCCAGTAGGTACCGGTATTGCGCAAACAAAGTTTGCCCTCCAAGGTATCCATAGAGACAGATGTTCGTGCATGCATTTGTAGTGGCGACGCTACGTTGTATCTGAGCATATGTGTCTGTACTTTAGTTGTTTTTCCAATGTTACACTAGTTGTGTCATGTAGCGTGGGTTTCTTCTTACATTTTTCTAAAAACATCTGAGTCCTTTTCAATTCTCACAAGGTCGGTTTTTTTGTCGGTTGAATCTGGAGGCACGCATCTCAGCGCCCGTATTACAAACCAAATAATAGTCACCTTCATTTCATTGCTCACATACGGGTCAATAGACGCGAATTTAATTAACATCCGCAGATCATGTTTGTCTATATTTAAGAAAATTTCAAATAGGAGGGCGTGGCATCGTGCGCCATTAGTGATCTAATTATTGCTAGAGCTTCACATGGGCCGTCCTTTGAATAGCTCGCTTAGTTTTTTCGCTCACTACACTGCTAGCTTAAAAACAATTGACTATCGTTTTTTGATTTGAAAAGCTAATTAAATATAAGAGAAGTAGATGTATTAAAATCTTGGATTTTAACAATTTTGCAAACTAAAAAGATGATACAGAATTTAAAACATATTCATGGTTTCAAATAGTGCTCGTGAATTTTAAAAAGGTTCACAAAATTAAAAAATTCACAGGCCTTTAAAATATCCATGAATCTACTACCACTATAAAAGACGGAGAGGGGAAGATCCAAACAATCAAATCCATCCATCATCAATATCTAATGGCCCTTATTCCTTCTATGTTTAACACTGCAAACCACGCATTAAGTCACGTCCATCGATCGCTAACCCTCCCTCGCCCCTCGCGCTAAAAAAACCCGCTGCCAAGCACGCCCGCAGCCCTGCACGACCTCTCGCCCCCTCCTCCTCCTCCCGCAGCCGTTAGCCGACATGGGAGCCGTGTCGCCGGAGCCGCCGCCCCTTCGTCCACGGGAGCCGCCGCCCCCCTCGCCGCGCCGCCAGAGCCGCCGCCCCTTCCGCCGCTGGAGCCGCCGCGCCTTCGCCGCGGGAGTCGTCGCCCCTTCCTCGGTCGGAGCCGCCGCCCCTTCGCCACGGGAGCCGCTCGTCGCCCTTCGCCACCTGAGTCGCTCAGCTTGGCCTCTGCCCCGCCGCCCCCGGTCCTCTTCTGCTTCAAGTAAGTTTCTTTTAACAAGAGTTTGTGCTTACTTTGTTTGCAGCATTTAAGAATTGATCTTCTCAATATCTCCTACTAACAAAATACATATTCCATCTTACATTCTTTTCTTTATTCTATGCATCTTAAATTCTGTGAGATATACACGTACTGTACATTTCCCTCGGGCATATAGAGGTCGATCCTCAATTCTTTATTTTATCTTTATAATAAAGTAATTGCTGATGCTTTAAATGATCTTCACCACTCTCTCTATGCCCTTCTATATATTGTTTTCATTTAGAGCATTGTGACAGAATGATTGCGTTACTATTGTGCCGGCTGATGTTCAGCATATATATCAGCAATATAGTCCGCTTAGATAAAACAATTTTTCTCTTCATAAAACAATGACACAATCAAACCTGGATGACCAAGATACCGAAATTACTCTCTTCCCCAGTATCCTACCAATTTACATTCACTCTCTTCTGAATTGTTGATTTATGTAATCAGGAAGAACATTTGCTGTTATTTGCTTGATCTGAATTGTTCATCAATTTAATCATGAAAATTTATGTCAATTATCTAATCAGGAAGAAACTTGGGTACTCTTCTCACTCTACTTTGCACAATCCTTCTTTGGTTGAACTGGCACACCATGGGGATTTTATTCAGAATCAAAGGTTACTCTTAATTGAACATACATGATACATATTGTGAACTGACTTTTAAGGTACATGATGTAGCTTTCCTGGTTCCCCATCTATAATTGAAAAAATACATTGATCAGAATATTCCTTTTTTGACATTACAGTGATAGCAGATTATGTGGTTGAAGAATATATGTATGTACGTGAAGGGTGGATAGTTTGACTGTTTTAGTTGTTTCTCCATACTTGTATTTCATCTGATCCAAATTCTTGCCTTCAAGTTGGCCTACGATGTGCTATGACTGATGTTAGAAATTAACCATGCTCTCATCTGTGTGTATCAGTTCTCTTGGTAGGAATTAAGCAGCCGTACGTAACCACTTAAATGTCACTGGTACCATATTTAACCATGCTCTATCCATTCTGATTTGCATGTATGTGCAAGTCCTTTTTTTCCATGAAAGTAGCAGGAGCTGCTATTTTATTGGCTATATGAGGAAATGGCTCATATGAGAAAAACTGAGCTGGAAAATACAGGGACTGCAATCATGTATAAAAATTATAGATGTGAACTTACAGATAATTAGACATATATGTACTCTAAAGAAGGTGCATGTATGATTTGTTGCCGATTGTCTGTAATTTGCATTTGTCTTTTTCGTACAGAAATCAGTGTATCGCATATCTTTATCAACCGGGTGCATCTTCTTCTCGATCTGGTGAGGGTGACCTTGTTAACAAAGATTATACTGCTTTCTCAAATGTGAAATGTCATGTTCTCCACAAGTATATTATCTTTCTCCCTTTTATATTTAGTGATTATAGTGTTTCCCCATGATTTTATATTAGACTTTTTTTATCGCAGCCATTGCACATGAATAGTGTACTACTGAGACAATAGATTATTGAGCTGTTTTACGGTGATTGGGTTAGTACTCGGAGTACTTAGCAGTACTTACATGTCTGATCACGTCTGATTTTTATTAGCCGTCAGATCTTGCGGGGAATTTTAATTGATTAAATTTAATATGTTAATTGCGATAAGGGCATAATGGTCCAGGGGGAATATCTTTTCTTGAACCGACCACCTGAGGACCAGATCCATGTCTACTCGATCCAGTTCAGAATCCTCCTCCGATCTATTCGTCGCCGCTCGCCGCTCCTGACCTTCTCCGTCCTCGACCTGCCCGGCGAGAGGAATAAATTCATCATCCTCGTCCTCCACCCAACCAACCCCAGCCCCCCACGCCGTCACCGAAGAAGAAGAAGGCCGGATCTGTGCCGGCTGAATCGGCGGCGACCGCGGCGGGCGATCCCATCTCTTCGCGCGTACCATCCTTAAGGTATGAATTCAGCTTGGCATTCTGCTCGTTCTCTTGGCCGTTGCACCCCTCCACCGTGCATGTAGTAAAACCTCAACCCCACAAGATCTGGGTACGGACTAGAACAACGAATGCAAAGCTTCATCGTGGCATAGTTTCTCTTGAGCTAATCGCATCATGTTTGTTTAAGTAAGATGTTGAGGGCATTGCTTACTTCCTTTGGTACCGCAGAAAAAAAGTGACTTACTTGACGTTTGAGATGAGATATACTAAAGGAAGATGAGATACTGGTTCCATATTCACTTAATTTAGTTTATTAAAGTCATCATCACTTTAGGTTTGCATAGTGCATGAAATATAGTTTAAAGGAAGATGACATACTACTTGTTGGACGTTGATGATTGGTTTCCCTCACATGTCAAACGAGCAAAGTCTTTTCCATGCACTTGTCTTTGCCTATGAGCTATTTTACACCTGCAACATTGATAAACAGAAAGATGTTGATGATTGGTTTCCCTCACATGTCATATACAGGAAGACATGGCGTATGCAAGTGATGAGAGTATGTTCGAGTATCTAAATGTTGTCAGCAAGATGTTTGATAGTGAGGTTGAAGGCTATGAATTCTACAACAAATATGCTCTTGAAAAAGGTTTTAGTGTGAGGAAAAGCTACGTTGAGTGGGATGGATCCAACAAATACATAATTTTAAGGAAAATTGTGTGTAGTCGTCAAGGGTTTCGTGAAGAGAAGCACATGAAAAGAAAGATGGAAGATAGAAAGAGGAGGCCACGAAGTTTAACTCGTGTTGGGTGTAATGCTAAATTGGTCATTACGAGACAGGAGGAAACCGGTCGGTGGTTTGTCAAGGATTTCATCGATGAGCACAGCCATCCTCTAGCCCCACGGGATCTTTCTTGTCTGCTGCGCTCGCACAGACGAATTAGCGATGAGCAGAAAGCGGACATTGCGGACAAGGAAAAATGTGGGATCTGCAAATACCGTATTATGGATATTTTGTGCTTTGAATACGGTGGATTTGATAAGGTTGGATGCATAAAGAGGGACGTTTATAATTTCTTCCATGCTAATAAGCAGGAGACAATCAGTGCCGGTGATGCTAATACGGTGATCATGCACATGATGGCGAGGCAAGAGCGAGATGTGGATTTTTTTCTTCAAGTACTTGGTAGACGAGCATGGCCATAAGGGTGGTCTGGCCAGACTCAAACCATAGACTATGTATATGGCACATTCAGCAGAACATTGTACGCCATCTGCATGATGACGATGTAAAGGAGGAATTCAGATATTTCATTTATGATACTTCTTCCATTGAAGAGCATGAGATAAAATGGATACAATTCTTACAACAGAATAAAGTAACCAGTGAGGAGTCTTAGCTGCATCAGATGTATCAGATGAGAAAGTTGTGGTGTGCTCCATATCTTGAGGGGCGTTGTTTCCTAGGATTGAGCAACAATTAGAGGAGTGAGAGATTGAACTCTGTGCTACATACGCATCTTGAGGGTAAGATGTCGTTGTTTGAAATGCTAGAGCACTATGAGCGTTGCCTTGCGTCGCGACGGATTAACGAAGCTCTCCATGACGTCGAAGCCTTGCAGTCCGTTCCATTTACAGAAGAAAATGCTTCGCCCCTTGAGAAACACGCCGCAACCGTTTTCACACCTAGTGTATTTAAGATGGTCTTATGGAGCATAGATGTTGTCAGCAAATGTTAGATCAAAGAGATACTAGATGGATCAGAAGATTCCACTTATGTTGTGTCCAAGCAGGAAAGAATGGATAAAAAGTTTGGAGTGTGCATTGAAGAGCAAGGAGGTCTTTTGCACAGGTGAGTTGTTCTTGCCGTAAGCTGGAATGCGTAGGCACACCATGTTCCCACATTTTTTACATATTGGGGATTTTAAAACAAACAATTCTGCCCGGTTGTTGCGTTCCCACTAGGTGGACTATGAATGCAAAATGTGCATACGCACCTACCAGAAAAAACCAGATGTATGACTATTCGGTAAGCCTGCAGAGGTACCGCGAGTTGCGGAATTGTAGTCACGCCGCAAGTTTCAAGGCATGCCACTCTGATGAGGACTATCACCGTCTAAAGATGCTTTTGCAAGCACAACATCATGGCAAGCAATCAAGTTTTGAACAAGCTGACAGCAAGGAGTCAACTAATGCTCAGCATAACAGCATTAGGTTTGGCCCATTGATGCCGCACTCGGAGAAAGTTGATAAGGTTCTGGATCCCGTGCATGTGCCAGGACGAGGTGTACCGAAGAAAAGGCTGCAGGCAAAGACAAAGAAGTCAAGATCACAGAATATCTGTGGCTATTGCAAGAAACCAGGTCACAATCGACGTAAATGCGCTAAATTGCTAGAGGTACGAAATATGTTCATATTTATTTTTTGCATGTGTTTTACTCATAATTGATGTCCATGTGATTTATTGTATTCTTCTGTGTAGGATCTCGAGGCTGAATTGTGATATCTACATACAGCATGAACCGACGATGAGCCAGAGAACGTCGTGTGCCATTCAGCTTTGTGTGACATGGTCTTTACATTTTATTTCATCGTGACAGTAATTTAGTGAAGTGCGGTTGTACTGCCATGTTACTGTATTAGTTCGACATCTTTTGTTTTCATCTTTTGTGTGTATCATTTGATGTCCAACTTTAAGAATGATGATGTATTTCGAACAGGAATAAGGGCTAGCATGGAGCACTTGTTATTGTCGAGTAGAATAATTATTGTGATGTATTTCTGCACGCACACACGGCCGCCAGACGGTTCTCCCGCGTGATCCCACGGTCTACATGGCTGGCTTGGTGCGTGTCCATCGTTTAGGCGAGACTATTGACGCCATGCATGCATGGCATGCCGTTTTCCTACGTCGACCCAAACACCGGCCCATCCGAGGTTGCAGCTCCGGACGGCCCACGTCGCGTATGATCTCGCGCGTTGTTCTTGTCTAACTAAAAATAGTCCCACCTCGCCCCTCGAGCAGCTCCTTTACCTGCTTAAATACCTTCATCGAGGTGATTTTAGCAAGCGTTGGTCCTCATTGTAGGATGAATATGATTCTTCACCCTTACTATGGTTGTCATGCATATTCTTCATTTACAGAGCAATAATGACTGGCGTATTTTTTAAATAAGCGGGGCCCACTAGGGTGTGCTTGGAAATCTTTGAGAAACCTCCATGCACGTTCATCTTCGCTGCATGCAAATCGGGCGACAGCCGCTGTGCCAGTAGCTGTCAAGGCCTTGATGAATCACTATTCACATGCAGGTCCCCGACTCTTGCATGCAGGTCCCCGACTTGCATGCAGGTCCCAAATTATCTTGTACATGGTGACCCACACGTGCCAAACATGTCTATGAAAGAAAAATTTGAAAAAAAATATTTTACAATGCCCCCTTGAGGCATAGACCGATGTTTTCAGCAGTCAGTCTAGAGGGCATTATAAATTCAAAAAAATTCAAAAACTTGGAAACCTAGTTTTGTTTGTGGAAGAGATCATGTGTGCCAAAATTGAGGTGATTTGGAGGTGGTCGAAAAAATGTCGGCATTCCGGAAGGACCATTTGGTCTTAAGCCAGTTTTTGAAAAAAGGTGAATTTTTCCACCACCTCCAAATCACCCAAATTTTCTTGTACATGGTGACCCACATGTGCCAAACATGTCTATGAAAGAAAATTTTGAAAAAATTAATTTTACAATGCCCCCTTGAGGCATAGACCGATGTTTTCAGCAGTCAGTCTAGAGGGCATTATAAATTCAAAAACTTGGAAACCTAGTTTTGTTTGTGGAAGAGATCATCTGTGCCAAAATTGAGGTGATTTGGAGGTGGTCGAAAAAATGCCCGCATTCCGGAGGGACTATTTGGTCTAACTTAAGCCAGTTTTTTAAAAAAGGTGAATTTTTCCACCACCTCCAAATCACCCAAATTTTCTTGTACATGGTGACCCACATGTGCCAAACATGTCTATGAAAGAAAATTTTGAAAAAATTAATTTTACAATGCCCCCTGGAGACATAGACCGATGTTTTCAGCAGTCAGTCTAGAGGGCATTATAAATTCAAAAAAATTCAAAAAAATACAAAAACTTGGAAAATGCAGCATTAAATCAGGGTGTGTACAACTCTAGCTTGTTCTTGCCAACACTACTAGGAAAAGGCATGCTAGTGGCGCACCGATTTTGCCTTCTAATGGCGCACTACTGGTGCGCCACTAGATGTTGTTTTGGCCGATGTTGTTTTGGTGCCATTTTGGATGGCTGCAGTGACTGTTTTGGTGCCATTTTTGATCTCCTAATATGGTTGCAGTGATCATTAATTTTAGAGCAAAATATGGCTGTTATTTTTTTGTTTTGTTTCAGAAACAGGAGAAACCAAAGGGCCCACGTCCCCCCTCCAGAGTTTTCGAGGGCCAAAGGGCAGGACGTTTGAGTTTTCGAGGCAACTCCCCATGTCTCCCCTCCACTGGCAACTCCCCATGTCTCCCCTCCACTGGCAACTCCCCATGACCATGACGCAGGTAACTCCCCTCTTATTCCATTGCCGCTCCATCTTCCTCCCTCTGCCTGCCTCCTCATTCCATTGTCGCTCCATCTTCCTCCCTCTGCCTCCCTCTGCCTCCACCATCAAGCAACTCCCCTCTGCCTCCACCATCGCTGGCCAGGAGGGCAATGGCGGAGGAATCGTGGAGCAACTCCCCTCCGTCTGCCAAGAGAATGGCGGAGGCATCGTGGAGCAACTCCCCTTCGTCTGCCAAGCATCACCGTGGTGAGGCGTCTGGCAAGGAGCTGCTGGTGGTCGACGATGACATTTCGGTCCCCGGGCAGAAGCAGGACTACACCGTGCCGCTCATGGTTGATATCCACCTGAAGGAGAAGCTGGATGTCGTATGCACCAGCAATCCAGACGAAGCCGACAAGAGGATCCGCGACATGAGGAGGAGGCTCGGCGGCATGGTTTCTCGGTCGATCGGCATTGATGTCGAGTATACCAGGGAAGACGAACCTCCACAAATGGCTGCAGTTATGCAGTTATGCGTGGAGGATCTCGTCCTGGTATACCACATCACCGCGGCAACCAAATGGTAAAAACATCCAGTTCTGAAGTTTCTGAAGTTCTGAAGTTTCTGTCTAATTAGTAGTTTCTGAAGTTTCTGAAGTAGATGCAATAGTTCTGAAGTTCTGACGTAGATTCAATACTAGTTCTGAAGTTCTGAAGTTTCTGAAGTTTCTATCTAATTAGTATTTTCTGAAGTTTCTGAAGTTTCTGAAGTAGATGCAATAGTTCTGAAGTTCTGAAGTAGATGCAATACTAGTTCTAAAGTTTCTGTCTAATTAGTAGTTTCTGAAGTTTCTAAAATAGATGCAGTAGTTCTGAAGTTCTAAAGTAGATACAATACTAGTTCTGAAGTTTTGAAGTTTCTGTCTAATTAGTAGTTTCTGAAGTTTCTGAAGTTTCTGAAGTAGATGCAATAGTTCTGAAGTTCTGAAGTAGATGCAATACTAGTTCTGAAGTTCTGAAGTTTCTTTCTAATTAGTAGTTTCTGAAGTTTCTGAAGTAGATGCAATAATTCTGAAGTTCTGAAGTAGATGCAATACAAGTTCTGAAGTTCTGAAGTAGATGCAATACTAGTTCTGAAGTTTCTGTCTAATTAGTAGTTTCTGAAGTTTTTGAAGTAGATGAATTTGATGCACCAGATTAATTTGATGCAGGACCAAGGAACTCCGCCCGCTCCTGCAGGAGAAGAAGCTGTACACCTTTGTTGGCTTCTCCATTGGAGGTGACAAGGAGAAGCTGAAGTTGTCTGGTTTGGAGATCAACCCCGACAAGTACGTCGACATGCAACGCAAATGGAGAGTTCCAAACAATGGAAAGAAGTGGCAGTCTTTGGCTGAGTTTGCAGCTAGCCTCATCCACCCATCCTACAAGGAAATGAAGGAGAAGATCAACAAGAAATTGGACCACAAACGATGGGAGGAAAGCCCACTGCCAAACAACCTCATCGAGTACGCAGCGAAAGATGCGTACGTCACCTACGAGGCATGGAAGAAAATCGAAACCGTCAAAGAAGGTTTGGAGCAATGGCAAGAGGCGGAGGATCATTGGGATGACGCCTACTACTGGGGATATTGAGTTGTTTGTTGCATTATGTGTCTCAGTTTGTAGTTATGTGGTTGAACAAGTTTGCTTTTGTTATGTTGAATAACTTTGCTTTTGTAATGATGAACAAGTTTGCTTTTGTTATGTTGAACAAGTTTGCTTTTGTAATGATGAACAAGTTTGCTTTTGTTATGTAGTTATGTGATTGTTATGATGCTGGTGCAGAACACTTATGGTTGTGATGTGATGCTACTGCTATATAGTAGTGGCGCACCACATGACAGGTGCGCCATTAGTGTCCATTCCATCTATAGCCTTTTTCCTAGTAGTGCAAAATGCAGCATGATGGACTGGCTGCAATGGAAATAATGGTGACAAATGCAAAAAATGAAATATGACAAAAAAGCCCGCCTACTTGCCGCTTAAAGTTCACAATTCAACGGCCTGCATTTGACTAGTAACCCAATCATTTATTGGGACAGGATGCAGAGGCCCGTCAGATTGTGATAACAGGTAGCAAGTAGGTTCCACAGGGCAAGTACGGAGACGGTTAGGCAATGTGCTGCCCGCTTTAGAAAGGAACTTGAGAGGGAAAGCTCAGCCCGCTATATAAACCGGTGCTAGCTCCGCTCGCTCGGCGAGGTGGGACTAAACTCCCTGCACCCCTGGGATGTGCCCGGCGTGACGCTCGCTTAGGCCTAATTCGGATGGGTCGTCCCACGCCAGCTTCACCCGCTGGGTCGCTAGATGGACCGTTGGGCCATCTCGTTGTCTGCGCCTGAGGCATGCATGCATGGGAATGGCGGCGACGTGGCTTTGCATGCGCGGGTGGCGGACGTGAACTTTATCTATCCGAACTATGTTATGATTTCTACCCGAAAACAAGCTCCCGTGCGACGCGCTCCCGTGCGACGCACGCCTCTCGCGTGATACGCGATTTCGATGCGACTGCGTGCCAAGTTTTATAGATGGAAACTTCTTTAGATGCAATGCCATCTCACAAACAACTCAGAAACAACTGTATGATTGATCATAAAACAGATGCATTGTTGTTCAAAGAACTGTCTCATGAATAAATTGTACCATAATTGCGAACATAGTGTGAAACAGAAAAAAAATGTTTGTTTGCAACAAAATAATCCTGGTTGAAAAACAATTGAGCCTACTCCATATTGTCTTCTGCACTGCCAAAATCCAGTGACCTCTTGCGTTGCGTCGTTGGAGATTGCGTCGGGCTTGGCGACGACCCATGTGCTTCAATCTTTTTCTCTTTAACATCAATGTAACCATACAACTTAAGTTATTCTTGGTCTTTCTCTGCCAACTCTCTAGCAAGACCCTTCATTTCTTGGATTCTCACTTCCTATAGAAAACCATAGGAATTGTATTAGGAAGAACTCAAAAAAGACGTAGCCATAAAGTAGATGCATGTAACATGTAAAATTTGAACCTCTGAACCAATGTCATCCTTGGGAAAACAACCCGTAGTTCTATTGTACACAATGTACAGGTGACATGTCTTGCTGCCATTCAGATCAAAAAGCATTTTTTGTACATCATCTGGTCCTCCAATCAAGAACATTCCTTCTGGCAGCTTCCATGCAGACCCGGGTAAGAAGTAGTACAGTTCTGCTCCCAGTTTGCAACCAAAAGTATCTCTCATTTCACTCATAATGAGATCGTAGGTCACTTTGGCGGGTTCAAAAATTCTGACTTCTGCCTGGTGTTCATCAAAGTATGCTCTCGGGACATGTGACATCTCATCATCCCTACTAACAAAAAATTCCATGACCAGCACCTAGTATCTCACATCAGAGTTAATACATTCAATGAGTAAAGGGGCAAACATAATTTTTTATGTGCATAGAAACATTGCGGCATTGTTACCTGCTTTTGTGGAATGCACCCTTCATGTGGAGTGACTGGGGATTGTGCCATCTTAAACCTTCTCACCTTGTTATGTGGAATGTATCCTTCATGTGGTGTGACTGGGGACTCTGCCATCACAGGCTTCTTATCCTGCGTATGAAATGTCGACAGTGGGTTTACACACAAGTTTTGAAAGGTCATACCATATCTTGGGTATGCATCGTTGCGAGGTACTTACAAGGGGAGAATTGACGATATGTTGTTGGGGTGGACTGATGTGGCATTGAACGGGTGACTCTATCGCAATGTCTCGAGTGAATGGCGACTGTGCCGTCTCATGATGCTTAGCCTACATACAATCGCCGACATAAGGTTGCCACAAATTGAAGATGTTTGTATCATAGAATACGTAGGTCCTTAATATATAGAATCGGTGCGAGATACTTACAGGGGGAGAATAATTGAAGACATGTTGTCGGGGTGGCCGTGAGATCGCACGGTCTTCTAACATATGTCCTTCCAAGCGGACCTTCTATAGCATGGCCTTATAATCCATGTCCGACCGCTCCTGTAGCAGCTTACTGTCCATATCCGCACGTGCCTGCAACACATACGCATCCATCCTGACTCGCTCTGTCTGTATAATACTATCCACAAGCTTCTGGTCCTTCTGCAACGTTTGATGCATTTCCTTGTAGCCAAGGACAAACTTTTTTTCCATGTACTCACTGTCCCGGTTATACTTTTCTTCAATCTCAAGACGCATCTTCGCCATCTTACGGGAAAACTCCTCACGCTCCTCCTTTATCATCTTGTCCACGTATGAACGTTCTTTTTTCAGTTTCTTATCTACCTCATCGCGATCCTTTTGCACCTTCAAGTCGATCTCCCGGTGTGCTTTATGCAAAGACTTGTCGTACTCCGCACGGTTGTTATGCGCCTCTGAGACCATGGTCCCTACAGCAACACATATACCCATAGTATGAAAACTGTATCCACAACCTCATCCAACTAATTCGAAACAATACGACCGTGAAAAAATATTCAGAACCAGTTCGTACGATCAACTACTACAAACTATCAATCAAAAAACTCTTGCATGACATCCTGTACTCCAATTACACCAGAACTACTCAACTATGGCAAAACCTGGATTTTCTAATCTCTTCGTAAATGACTTCTTGGTCGAATAAATGGAAAAAATAATCAGCACTGCAATCGAAGATGGGAGGAGCCGTGGAGGAGACCTTTTTAATCCGGCGTTGGCGTGGTCGCTTGAGAAGCGATAGCGTGATCCCGGCGATGGCTATGTGAGGAGAAACAAGGTAGATGGGGTGGTTAGGATAGGGTAGATATGCGGTATAATGGGAAGGTATATATTCATGATTCTAGGGTTAATTAGTTATTTTGAAGTAATGCGCTTCGATGCAAGTTTTTTTTAACGAGCGTGATTTTTTCGGGGCTTCCCAAACATGTGCACTGACCGCGGGTCCAACCACATATCACAGAAGCCCGAGCCATCTCTGTGCTCGTGCCAAGCCGCCACCCACCATTGCCTCCCTTTCCCTTGCCCCACCAAATTGTTATTCTTCTCCGGCGACGAAGCCTGCCATCGCTGGCGGACGGTGAGAGACGAGAGATGTCCATGTCCAGTTCGGCCTCTCCGTCATCATGGCCGCGGTTAGGTTCACTGCCGATGACCAGATGCCCCGACTGCCCACGCATCGCGCCACTGAAGCGTTTGACAACCATATCGGAGAAGAATGGAAACCATGGGCGGGAATTTGTGAAATGCGAGAGCAAACCAGAAGCGGGGAAGGTTAAATCTATGTTCTGTTGTGTCTTTTTGCTATGAATTCTGACCCCAGATTTATATTTATTTCCTCGGAATTGGGATTTAGGGTTTCCCTTCCCTATTTCAGAAGCTGAAAACATGCAAGCATTTTGAGTGGCTGGATGAATACGTTGAGAGGCTTCAAACGGATGGCTTAATTGATTTGCCCATTGATTTGAGGCACGGGGCAACCCTAGAGGCAGATCTGCCATCAGCGGTGGATAATAAGGGCTATGCCAATGTTCCTCTGATGGTGGCGGATGCGGAACTCAAGGTGGAATTGAAGAATATGAACAAGAACTTAAGGCAGTTGATCGATCTGAATAAGCACGCAAATCTGATGGCCGCGGGATTTTATTTTTCAATAATTGTTGTGGGATTTGTTTACTTGTTCATCATCACTCATTAGAAGTTGTTAACAAATTATTTCAGTCAGCTTCTGTATAAGCAATGTCATTTGTGCTTAATGCCTTGTATGACCAGACCAAGGAAAAGCTCATTTGAAATCTATTGGAAAGGACAAATAAAATTGAAAAGTGATTTCTTGTTTCCAAAATAAAATTTAGCAAAGAGGAAATAGCTCGAACATAACATAGTAGCCCGAACATAACATAGTACCACGAACATCAATATAGTTGATCTAACACAAATAGTACGATAATGATGATTTGTAAAGTAGCACATTACATCAAGGATTTATAAAGAACGCAAATTATTTTACTATGTTGTGATGTAACAACTCCAGAGGCACATGTAGAACATGGGAAACAAACAGATAAATCCCTTGATTTCCCAGGTACATCAGCATCATCAAGAGTTAGGATGAAAAACAATGGTTATGGCACCATATTCTGCCATGTCTTGGGGCACAACACGATGAGGCAGTTTCTGTTTGAACAACAAATTTGTTATGTTAGCAAATTTGTAACTTATTCTTCTCTAAAAAAGGAAGGGCAATAAATTCATTCCAAGAATTTCCAGAAATAATTGTCAACCCATTTTCGTTGGCAATTACGAGATATGTTTGGCGCAATTAGTGGCTAATTGGTTTTTTTTGAGGAATACTGGCTACTTGGTTTGATACATGCCAAACGTTACGTTCAGATTAGTTGCATTATTTTGTTCATTTTTTACCCAAAAAATCTATACAAAGTGTTAATTGGACAATGTGAACAATGTGGCATGAAGGTTGTCGGCCCAGCCAGTGGATGGAACGGATCGATGGTACCGGATGGAATCCATTGTAAACCAACCCTAAACCCTAAACCCAAAAAACCAAAAAACCCTGAACCCTAGACCCTGATAACCCTAACCCCCCCACCCCCCCCACACACACGAAACCGTAAAAACATTCAAAATTTTGCCCCACGTGGAAACCATTATGCATGAATTCTCTATGGGGTCATGGGATGCCATGAAGAAAGTTAGGGATCATTAGTACATGTACACGCAAGTACGATCTCTGACACGCGCATTTCCGGTCCCTGTACATGTACATGTAAACCAACCCAACATCGATCCGGTTCAGTGGATGGATGCATGCTCTATGTGGCATGAAGTATGTCGGCA
>NC_041388.1:692485992-692487210 GCF_002162155.2 Triticum dicoccoides
TACATGTACATGTAAACCAACCCAACATCGATCCGGTTCAGTGGATGGATGCATGCTCTATGTGGCACGAAGTATGTCGGCCGAGCCAGTCGACGGACCAGATCGATGCTACCGGAGGGATTCCATTGTAGACCAACGCTCGACCTATGTCCGGTGTGTGTGATAGGTCCACTGTAAGACAAACATAGTTCTGTCAACCCTAAAACCCTAAACAGTGATAACCCTAACCCCCCCCCCACTAAACCGTAAAAACATTCAAAATTTTGCCCCACATGGAAACCATTATGCATGCATTCTCTATGGGGTCATGGGATGCCATGAAGAAAGTTTGGGATTATACACGCAAGTATGATCTCTGACACGCGCATTTCCGGCCTAGCATGTCAACACCCCGAAAGCACTAGCTGGGTTCCTCACCTGTATGAAACCAACCCAACATCGATCCGGTCCAGTCGATGGATGCATGCTCTATGTGGCACAAAGTTTGTCGGCCGAGCCAGTCAACGGACCGGATCGATGCTACCGGAGGGAATCCATTGTAGACCAACGCTCCATCAATATCCGGTGTGTGTGCTACGTCCACTGTAAGACAAACATAGTTCCGTCAACCCTAAAACCCTAAACCCTGATAACCCTAACCCCCCCACTAAACCGTAAAACATTCAAAATTTTGCCCCACATGGAAACCATTATGCATGCATTCTCTATGGGGTCATGGGATGCCATGAAAAAAGTTTGGGATTATACACGCAAGTACGATCTCTAACACGCGCATTTCCGGCCTAGCATGTCAACACCCCGAAAGCACTAGCTGGGTTCCTCACCTGTATGAAACCAACCCAACATTGATCCGGTCCAGTGGATGGATGCATGCTCTATGTGGCACGAAGTTTGTGGGCCGAGCCATTCAATGGACCAGATCGATGCTACCGGAGGGAATCCATTGTAGACCAACGCTCCACCAATGTCCGGTGTGTGTGCTACGTCCACCATAAGACAAACATAGTTCCGTCAACCCTAAAACCCTAAAACCCTAAGCCCTAAACCCTGATAACCCTAAACCCCCCCCACTAAACCGTAAAAACATTCAAAATTTTGCCCCACATGGAAACCATTATGCATGCATTCTCTATGTGGTCATGGGATGCCATTAAGAAAGTTTGGGATCATTAGTACATATACATGCAAGTACGATCTCTGACACGCGCATTTCCGGGC
>NC_041388.1:692487471-692491741 GCF_002162155.2 Triticum dicoccoides
CTAAACACTGAACCCCTAAACCCCTAAACCCTAATAACCCTAAACCCCTAAACGAGTTGACAATATTTCTTATTTCTTTATATCATTTATCCAAATCTCACATAACTCACGCGGCCCACCCCTCCCTAAATCCCGCGATTACAGCTCCGCATTCTAACCACCCGGGCCGTCCGCACCTCCCACGACCGCTCCAAGATCAGATCGGAGACGCCGGTCGCCCACGGAATACAGGAGTCGGCGGCCACCACTCGCCGCCCACCGCCAACGTGATCTGAGGGCTCGGATGTCAGTGTTATTCTCGCCGCCTCCTCCTCGCGTGAACGCGTCGTTTTTCCTTTACACCGTCGACCGCGCTGTACCGACACTTATAGTTTCCGACGCACTAACCGCCACCATCTACTTGGTGGCACCGTCTCCGAGATAAGGTATTACCTGATCATAACTCTTTATAATCATTGTCCGCCGCTCCTTTAGTAGTTGAACCCTCATAGGTTTTGCACCCAAATAGGTTCTGTGCTTAAACCCATAAGTGGTCATATGTTAAATGACCCAGTTAATTTTGTGAAAATTAATTCTCTGCTAATTTTGTTATACATTTTCCAATTTTGTCCAGATTAATTGAGCCGGATTTTATCATTGCATACGAGCCAGCAATGTCAGTTTCAGATACGAACCTTCATAATGGAGAAAAGCCCATCTCCGAAATTACCGATGCGGTAAGTAATTGACTGTTTGTGTACAATCGTTTCGTACACATAATTCATGTGTACTCAGTATAATTTAATGGCATGTAACAGGAACTCGCCGAAAAGCATGGTCATATGAAGTTAGTATGCTCACAGACAAGGTTCAGAAAAACCATGAAACTGTTGTCACAAGAGCACAAAAAGTACATCATATCAGAAACCAGTCTTGCACGTCCTCTTTTGTTATAGGAATTTAATGTCAAAATTTGGCATTCCGATAGAAGGGGAGGATATAGAGCGACATCTGGAAATGCAAACCGACATAGAATTGTTTACCGCCTATGCAAACAATGGGCAAATTTTGATTTCTGACCTTGAAATGGTGATCCGAGCTTCCAAAGCCCCAAACGGCGATTTCCTGAGACGGTTCATTCTGTACGCAATTGGTACTGTTCTAGCACCAACAGCACAATATTATGTGGACTCGAAATTTCTCAACCTTGTTACAGATCTTGAAAACCTTCGGAAATTTAACTGGGGATGTTTCACACTTAATCACTTCTTCAAGTCCGTTCACAAGTTTAGAAATCGAGATCACGTAAATCTACAAGAAAATCTAATTCTGCTCCAGGTTAGTGCTAGATCACTACTTAATGTCCTTTAATTATTGTTCTGTTGCATATCTATATGGTGATGAACTAATTTATTGTGTAGTATTGGTACTGGGAGCACGTACGTAGTGGCCGATTAATGTATGCTTCTAGACCCCCTCCATTGATCGCACGATAGGACGAAATGATGGCTACTTTAAGAAGCGATGCTTACGAGAAAGGAAGTCTTCATAACGGGTTGGTACCTATCTACAATTGAACTTTCTATATCCGATTTTTTATTTGGTACTAATGGTTCATTATATTTTATAAAAATAAGTTGTCATGGAAATTTGTGCTCCTCAATGACCGTCCGAGAATTCTAATAATTTTTCAAAAAAAAGATGAACATGTGCTCAACATGATTCATATCGAGCACCATCACAAGGACATCAATTTAGTAGCCAGCAAGTATGTACTCCAAAGACTATTTGTTTTTGCAATATCACAAATAGGAGTCATGGAACCTCATTCATTTTGTTATCAATGGGGTTTTATTTTGTTTACACAGATTGAAATGGTAGTTGAAGTCATGAATGCACGCATTGCTGATCATGAAAAGAAGGTAGGCAGGAAGTTAATGGAAATTGAGCACAGATTTGATTTCAAATACCAGACTCTAGGTGAAGACTTGATCGACATGAAGACTAAAACTGGCACTAATCCTAGGTTGTCGAAGGCCGAGGACAAAATTAAAGACTTAAGGAGGGAACTCCATGTATGTCATACTGTGCATTTTGTATTTTTTATGAATATGTTCCTTCATGTTCATTATTGTTTGCATTGTTACAGGAATTAAAATACGAATTTACAAGCAACCGACAATCAGTGTCACAGAAAGGAGGCATGCAGGTGATCAATATGGCCCAACATGTTAATATCTAAAAGTAACAAACTAATGATGAACTACCTTTGTTCATTGTAGGATCAAGTCAATGTGTGCAATTCATCCCTGACAGGAACTCCTAGGGCTAGCCAATTCACGACAGGGACTTCGAGCACACCAAGTGCAAGACATGTGACGAAAAACAATGAGGAACCACAATTAACTCCGATGAAGCCTGTCTTTGGTAATGATTACAAGTTCACAGATGAGGACAAGAGACAGCCGTTTACATCCGCGAAACATACGACCCTGTTGAAATAGCTAGAATCGGAGACATTACCCTCACAGCAGAAAATCTGAAGCGAAATTTGGACGACAAATACATTTATGGTGATGTAAGCCCATTATACTCTATTCTACATTATTACTGCAACAACTGTCTTATTATTGTATGATTGAAAATTTGGCAGGTTATTATGGCATATGCTCGCATTAGCCAAATTGAGAATGATACTACCTCAATCATATCCCCTCAAGAAACCGAAAAGTTGTTACAAATGAAGGGGGTGGTTCCTGTTGGACGTGCAGCCTCATGGTTAGCTCGTGTAGCAGGAAAATTTGTAGGGCGCCGAAAGGTACAAGTTTTCCACACTTTCATAGTTTACGTACACACTGTACACGACAAATTTCGGTTCTCAACCCAACCCAATTTTTACTGTAGGTGCATGTCCCACTGAATGTACACCAAAACCATTGGATGCTAATGATGTTTAATTTTGACAAAAAAGAAATTCAGACTCTGAACTCCATGAATTATCATTGCGACAAGACCAAGGAAGATTCTCTTGTAAGTGTTCTCTTGCTGCCTCTTTTGATCCGCATGGAACATGAGCTCCCAAAGTACCGTAACCCTATGTATAACTCGTCGTACCCTAGGTGGACTCGATTCAGTTCTGCATTGACGAAGCTGTCAAGAAAGGGTTGATATCACCAGCTAAGAACATCAATTTTGCCGAATGGACCAAAAAACGCTATGAGAACATACCACAACAGACCGATGGGTACGCATGGCCTCATAAATTATTATTTGCGTACACGAATAAGATTACTGATCTTTAACTAAACATCGCAGGACTTCCTGTGCGGTTTGGACACTGCAGTACATGTTGTCATGGAACGGGGATGAAATGACCGATATTTTAAACCAGGTAATTGAATGCCTAATTTAAATTTGTACTTTGTTTAGCTTGAAAGCTATGCTGACGTCAGTGTCGGTTATCCAATATAGGCAAGGATAGATATTTTCAGGCGGAAAATATGTACAACCTTACTGCATTCAAATTGCAATGCGCTTCGTCTCGAATCATATAAGTTCCCCATAACGGTTAGCGCTACATCAAGAATATATCATTTATTTCATAAGTCTCATGATTAGAACTAACGCAGCACTCTCTCTTATACAGAAGGAGATGTACGATGCCCAGCAAGCAGTTCCACCTGATGCTTCAGAAGAGGACGTACAATTAGTCAACAATCCTGATGGTTCCAACGAACCTGACACATCCAACTCCCAGAAGGATACCGGTGCACCCAACTCCCCCAAAAATGGTGCACCCAACTCCCCCAAAAGGAAGAGAGCACGTGGACGCCCGAGAAAGCTAGTCGATCCCGAGGAAGCAGCAAAAACAAAGAGTCTTAAAGAACTGAAACTTAAATTTGACAGCAAGACCATAGCCAACCAAGTGTCTTTGTTACCATCACAGTCACGCAGAGAGCATAAACCAGCACCAGCTTTATTGAGCCCATTCAAAGACAAATAGGTAGCATCAATTGATCATCAATTGATACATGCTCATGCTCATGCTCATGCTCTACTTTTAGCATCATTTGATACACGTTTTGTTCTTATCAGAAAGTGGAAATAGGTACTTTTGGCAATCATGAGCATCCTCTACTTATTGCAATATCTAATGCATTGATACATTCTCATGTTCATGCTCTACTTTTAGCATCATTTGATACACGTTTAGTTCTTATCATAAAGTGGAAATAGGTACTTTTTGGCAATCATGAGCATCCTCTACTTATTGCAATATCTAATGCATTGA
>NC_041388.1:692492044-692534845 GCF_002162155.2 Triticum dicoccoides
CAGAAAGTGGAAATAGGTACTTTTGGCAATCATGAGCATCCTCTACTTATTGCAATATCTAATGCATTGATACATTCTCATGCTCATGCTCTACTTTTAGCATCATTTGATACACGTTTAGTTCTTATCAGAAAGTGGAAATAGGTACTTTTGGCAATCATGAGCATCCTCTACTTATTGCAATATCTAATGCATCATCAGTACAAAGCTTGATTTGGCAATAGGTGGAATCGGCAATCATTTGCATGCTTTAATTTTGTCAAAAATTAATGCATAGTTCAGTTGTAACTGCTCATAGATATGGCAGGAACATGCTGAGTTATACACTAAACATAGTCATGCCAAGCTATAACTACCATAGTCATATTATTAGAGTTCCTAGCATGCATCACCTTACGGCAGAATAACACAGCAACCATAACATAGACCACCGTACGATACTTGAGTTGCTAAGGCCTTGTACAATGCAAGGTGCTTATGGGAGTTGCTTATAGAAATAAACCAGGCTTTTCTTAAGCACATGTGCTTATTTGTACAGGGTAGATGCATAACTAGGCGTCTCTCCTGTATAAATAGGCACCGGTGCTTCAGAAAAACCCTGTTTATTTTTCTAAGCACCACCCTAAGCATCTAGCATTGTACAAGGCTTAAACATGCATCACCAAAATAGTATTAACAACTAGGAACACTAAACTAGAATAGCAGCAAACTCTTAACATAAATGGCAGATCAACCACCGCTCAGCATAGGTTCAGACACACCATAGGACATCAGTTTTAGACTCGAACAACAAAGAAACATAGATAAAATAAGAGGACACGACGGTCCTGGGGCAGCAGCAGCACTCTAGCAGCACATCACTTCTCTCCCTTCTTCAATGCATGTTGTAGGGCTCATTGACTTTGACAATCTCGAGGAAGCGTGCGTAGGCAGCATGTTTAGCCAGAGTACTGGCTTTATGCTTCTTACCATGTCCATTGCCAGTGCTGAAGGCATGCTGGATCATGCCATCTATGCCGCCACCGATCACCTTGCAACAGAAAGGGCACCCAATCTTGCCAAAGAAACGGTACTTGATCTTCCCAGCAATCATATGCCTCAGGGTGCACCGGCTCTTGCTATGCCTGATGTCCATGCTGTAGTCCACGTCGTCGTCATCCTCTTGTGAATTAGTGAATTAGTACACATAGAAGAACTCAGCTAATCTATTATGGTACATTGACTTTAATTACAATGTTTTGAAAGTACACATGTGTAACATGGCAACTATCTATTTGCTAGAAACAAGGCGTATGTGCACATACATAATTGAGCCAAAGAAATTGACATGCATAGATATGGACGGTGGAATAGTTGCATTTATAGATTAGTGCACAAGTAGTACATAATTAACACATGAAAGACTTCATGAAGTGGCTTGGTTTAATGATATTTGATACTTGTTACAGGTGTAATTCTTATTGGAATCAGAAAAATGGCTTCATTATACTCCTCCATGTTTCACACAAGGGGGGTTTGTTCTATCTACTAGAATGAAGAAACCATTATTCTTTCTGACAGCGGCAATACTGCTTCTCCAACATTGTTAGACCCTGATAAGTTTCAGAAGGAAATTGGTAAAGGAGCTATGGGGTGTCTCACTGATCATATTGATGAGAGATGTGGTTGTGATCATCTAGATAACATACTATAGAAAATTGGCTAGATGAAATGTTTTGATTTTTTGGTATCCAGTGGATATGTACTGTCAGCCCATAATTATTAAGGGAGCGACCACTTCCTTTGCAAAATGGAAATCTGTATAGAATTTGCAAATGGATCATCTATGAACATGTGTGCAAACTAATCATCTATGAACATGTGTGCAAATTAATTCATCTACATAAACTAAAATGAATCAGGAACTGCAGCATTTTGTCACTGTCCTTGGGAAGCCAATGGAGAATCCTGCCATATATCCATTGTTTAACCCAGTTTTTCATTAATGTATCCCTGCCATGAACATTTTCTTGTATTTGGGTTCATTACCCCACTTCTTTCATTAATGTATCCCTTGTGAAACTTATGCTCATCTAGTTAACAAGACAAACCCCAATGCCATGAAAAAAAACCAGAGTATCTGCTGGAATCAGAATGTGAATCAGATTTAAAAATCCACATCCAACATGAAGATCTATGCTAGATCCCTACAATCCTACATACGTAGAACTAGCACGCCGAAGTGAAATTGATGCTCATCTAGTTAACAAGAAAAACCCCAATGTCATGAAAAAAACAGAGTACTACCTCAGATAGCTCGTCGATGGCATCCTCGTCAAAGTCGCTGCCCTTCCTGCAATCTATGTCGAACTCCTTTATGGCGTTCTCCTCGAAGAGCTCTTCGATTTCGTCATGCACCTTGCGCTTACGCCTTCTCATCTCCTCCTCCTCCAGATCTTCCCCGACCTTGTGCTCACCGACAAGTGCCTCGACAGCTGCGATGGCAGCGGGAGCAGGCACAACGGTCGCTGCACCGCCAGCTTCCGCCGCTACGGCGGACTCAGCCGCTCCACCTACGGCTGCAGCCACGGCAGCAGACTGCTCTGCTCCGATGGTTGCCTTCGGCTCGTCCGCCGCATCTTCACGTCCGCACTTCATCGTCGGTCGAAGACAGGAGGAGGGAGGCGTAGGAAGGGAGGAGGGTGGTGAGGTGGTGAGGAAGGAAGAGAGGGTGGGAAGAGGACGATGGTTTTCTACCTGATTTGGGGAAGAAATGCACTGCTCCTGCCTCTTGGAGTTATCGAGAAGCCGCGGGTGCCGATTTGACTTGACACACCCACCCGGCCGTCCCCATTCCACGTGGGGACGTGGCGGTCGTGCACGCGGTCGTGCACCTCCTGCGGTTTGCCATCAATTTCTATCGGTCTCACAAGTGGGTCCCCTTGTCATCCACACAACCGAGCCACCACATGTACCACATTTTTATTTCTCCTCGTCTCGACCACTCCACATCTTTCTTTCTCCCCTTCTCGACCAGCAGCGCCGCCGCCGCCATCTCCCGACGACCCCTCTCTTTGCTGCCGGTGCGCGGCCGCCGCCAACTCCAGCAAGTACGTGAGATCTCCCCTCTTCTTCCCTTCCCCAACCGCGTCTCGCTACGGAGGCGGATCTGAGCCGATTGGTTTGGAATGAAACTTCGTTTTTGGATTGGATCTTGATTTGGTTTCTATGGTTTGAGACCAAATCAATCAATTAGTTTGAGCTGCCACTACCACCTACTACTGCTTCAAATCCAAGAGTCATTGTTGCCGGCCGGAGCTCGTCGGCTCTCTCGAGCTTTGACGCCATGTCTGATCTAGATTCATGACGTGCCCTCTCATATGGCTGTGTCCACGGTTTGAACCTTTGGATTCAATCCAAAAGTTGAAAACGGTTTGGACTGGGTTGGATGACGAGCATGTATAGTTCGGTTTGGTCTAGATTCTAAATGAAAATATCTGGATTGGTTTGGTTTTGATGTGTGCCGTGGATTGGACTGGTTTTAGTTTGGATGCCGAACTATTCCCAGGTTTAGATGAGACGGGCATTGCCATTGTCATTGGCATTGCTTTATTACGTAGATGATAGAAAATAGATTGATTGGCCATTGCCAGTATAGGTTATCACTATGATTTATTATATGTATGATCTTTGTATTGTACTATGTACAATTCAACTTAGAGTTCAACATGTTCTGTGTAGAATCGAGGAAGCACAATGTGGACGCTGCAACTCACGGTGCCGGACCAGCCTTTCTACTGCCACGCTGTTCGGCATCTACTTCCAGCCTTCTTTTGTTTTTGCAGCGGTAACAATTTATATGAATCTTTTGGCTGCACATTCTTTTTTTTGCTATTTCCACTAATGTATTGTGTCTGTTATTTGTTTTTATCTTACACAGATCGTACCATGCAATGTGAGATTGGCATTCAATGAGCTCGTCGCAGACACCGTGACCTTCGACGCTCTTGGGGGCCCATACACTATGCAGGTCGAGAAGGGGCGAAAGATAACCCAGATAGGAGGAGATGATTGGGATCGTTTCATCGCCCGCATGCGTCTTAGTGGGGGTGAATTGACCAGCTTCTCCTTCAGAAGAGATAGGCCCAGGATTTCTGTTATCTATCTAAATTTGATTCCGGATTGAGGATGAAGTTCATGAGGAGGAAGATGGTGCTGATTCAGATGATGACGATTTAGATGATGATGAGAACCCACTTGTTGAATACATGTATGCCCAAGGACTCAGACTGGGCGATGAGGAAATCGACAACCTCTGGGACATACTTCCGCTACGTGAAGACTACCTAGGGAAGCCATTCGTGACCCGCCTCACAAGGACGAATGTTAAACGGCATATCATGGTATGTTACTTAGTGTGGTAACTACATGATATGCATGCTTAGTTAGTGTAGTAGTTCATATGATATGCATGTTGTAGTACTGTGATGAGAGGCCTAGTTTAGAATTCATTTAGTGAAGAATTTTATGACATGCATGTAGTGTAGTAATATGCGATGATATGCTTAGTGTACGCAGTAATCTAATGATATGCCTAATTACTGTAGTAATTTGATGCTTGGCGTATAGTGTAGTGATGTGATGATATATATGCTCAGTGTTGAATCCAATGATATATGTGTCTTGAAGTGTATGCTTTGTTGATAATTGCATGTGACATGATCATATATCATGTCAACTGTTTTCAGAAATTACCTAAGAGGTTACTTGATAGCTGTGGCATCGACCCGGACGAAGAAGGCATGGCTGCTGGACTACGCCTTACCAGAACGGGCTCCATCACCAGCTGTGCCTATGCAGTGGACACGGACGGGCGCACTGTCTTGAGCAGGGCAGGGTGGAAGAAGTTCCTTCGTGCCAAGAATCTTCGGGTAGGACAGGCCATCCTACTCACTGTTGCGAACACCCGTTGCCATGACTTGAGGATGATGATCACCATCCACCTCATTTAGAACTGGGGTGGGCCATGTATCAATGTGAAATGAACTTGTTATGTTAGCTCTTGTTTGCGAGTACTTGTCGTGAATTACCATACCTATATCTACTCATATCTAGGTACTATTGCTTGTGATGGATTGCAGCTACTATTAACTGGTAACTAATGCTCTACTAGCTATGATTATTCCACTGTGTGATGTTTTATAGGCTGTAGTGTGACATGGTAACTGTTATATATGGTAGAGGCTTGTCTCTAAGACCTTGTACAATGCAAGGTGCTTAGGGATGTGCTTCCACTGTGTGATGTTTTGTACGTGCCAGGTTGTAGTATGAAATGCTAATTGTTCTATATGGTAGTGGCTGGTCTCTAATTGGACCGACATGTTGAACTAGTATCAATGGTAGAGGCGTTTCGTTGTGCGCCACATCCAACAGTTCACATAATTAATTATCCAAAGATTAAGGTATGAAACCCTTGGTCATACATAGCAACATTTCGTTCCTAAAAATTAAGGTACTTCCACATTCAAACTAACTAATACTACAAATTCGAAGGAACTACTTAATACATTAACAGCACATAGGGAAGTAGCCCTGGTCCAACGGCTTGAGAAATGACAAACAAAAACTGAAAGAAGAAGGATCAGCCAGTAGCAGCACCATCAGCCTCCCAGCCTCACAACTTCAGCCAGCCTGGTGAACTCCAGGTTTTATCCTGCAAAACACACATGTGATGTTGGAGGCAAGAAAATAAATATGCCAGGGGTCTTGTCATGGCATCTAATCGCATGGAATGCTAGTACAAATGATGGAGAACAAAACATCCAACATGAGCAAATTCATAGGAGTTCTAGATCCATGGATACCATCAAGAAAAAATGCTTAGTTTTAATTCAGACACAAGACTTGGTGAAAACATGCATATTCATATCAGCAATATTGATATGGCATCTTTGCAAGCTTAGATCAGTGACTTGTCTTGTGTTTCATGGCATGACAATAATTTTAACAATAAATAGACATGAAATTGACCCAAACTCATGTACAAAGTTAGGCCATATGATGCATGGATTAATTCACACATAAATGACAAAATGCCAACTTTGTATAGAATTTGCAGTACTGAAATATTTTAGTGTGTACCGGTGTGTACTGAAACTGCAGTAGTGAAATAATTCAGTATGCATCGGTGTGTACTAAAATTGTAGTAACGAAATATTTCAGTGCCTACCGGTGTGTACCGAAATATTTCAGTGTCTACCACTACAACATTACAAATTTTGCCTAGGGCAGTACCGAAATATTTCAGTGCCTACCGGTGTGTACCGAAATATTTCAGTGTCCACGACTTCAACATTACAAATTTTGCCTAGGGCAGTTCCGAAATATTTCAGTGCCTACCGGTGTGTACCGAAATATTTCAGTGTCTATCACTAGAACATTACTAATTTTTCCTAGGGTTCATATGATGCCTAGGGTTCACATACATCATAATCCATCCTCCAAATCCATGTACTCAAATGTTCATGCAATTCATTGAGATTAAAATGCCATCTAGCATTCCCTCTCTGAGCTATTACGATCAGTATCACCACGATGTAAGCACGAGCAGTAGGAAGATGAGGAGTGGGGAAGCTTACTCTAAACATAGATACCGTCGCCGTTCAGACGAGGAGAGCGGCGAGGGAAGCGTGGAGAACGGCGGGGAAGCGAGGTCGCGACCACTGTCCTCCTCATCTTGCGCTTCGGAGTCTCCGGTGACTCGGTTGGAGGCTGCACAATCTGCAACGGCACCTCGTGCACGGTGGGTTCCTGACCCAGTGGATGCTCTACCCTGGATCTGAACGCCCACCACCTCCGCCTGGTCCACTCGCTAGACGAATTGGCCTGCTCCATCGCCCAGAGGAGGATCTCGATCTTGTGAATCGGTTGTGCGGGCGGGGGCCAAAGCTTTGCCCTCTCCTTCTTCGTCAAATTCTTGAGAGTGGCCATTGCCGTCCAGCTCATCTGCCTTGTGTTGTCAAACCAAGAACGGATCTCCCTCAACCTGGCCAATTTGACCTGGTCGCCGCCGGCGATATGCACGAAGTTGGTGTTCTCGCCGCCGGCCATCAGCTCGATCTGCCGTGGAAGAGGGGGTGGGGTGGGTGGGGGGGTTGCCTGAGTGGAACGAAGTTGCAGCGGCAAGAAGGAGGAGATGACTGGGGTGGACTTGGAGGAGAGGGAGGAGATGGCCGCCGATGAGTAATTGTGGAATGTGTAGCACCATGGCAGCGGTTATGCATTCGACGAGAGGGGCGGCGCGTGCAAATTTTCCTAGGACTAAACTGCCCCTAGATTAAAATGCGTCCCCACCTTGTCACGAGTACCGGCCCCACTTGTTTTAGTACTTTCGCGTACTTTCATCGGAGTACTACCCAGTACTTCGTATTTGTCTGCCGTTAGATCGACATCAACGAACGGTTCTAAAAAAGCCCAACCACTCTAAAACTTGTATAGGTTATTATATTCATGGTCATAAAGGTGCGCACTTTGAGCATAATCAGACCTCACTTCACACAACAATTATGTGTTGCCTCTCATTTATGTGGAAATGTGTCAATAGACCATAGCATGATCACTGAGATTATAGGGTGAGAGTTGCCAAAGTTATTACTTTAACTGGTGTTCATATGCTTCAATATTATGGCAATACATGGTTTAAAATCAATGTAAGAAATATTTTCTCATGTATAATATATAGGTATGAGAAGTTACAGATATCACATAATTTCTCTTGACAATGCTGACAATGAGCCCAAAATTCTTGTGATATTTTATCATGATAGAAATTTCATATTATACATATTTTGCGGAAGTAAACATTGGGTGGTGTATATATACCCTATGAGGGCATGATTTTTGCCACAATGACAACGTGCATTTGCGCCTGCTCGATTACTATACAAGAGAAAAGGGCACAAGTTGTGTGCGGTGCCAAGCCTCTGTGTGTGTTCTTCTACCTTTGTGTGTGAGAGAGTCTTCTTCTTCCTCGGGCTGTGCCAACACCCGCCCAGTCCTCTGCCCTCGCCCGCCGGTCCGTCGCCGCCCGCCGGTCCTCTACCCTCGCCCGCCGGTCCGCCGCCGGCCTCCAGTACTCTTTTCTGCCGCCGCGAGCGTGAGCAGTCCCCCGCCGGTCCTCCTCTGCTGCCCCAACAAGGCGGGAGAGCGTCAGCATCCCGCCGGCATTCCTCTGCTGCCCCTCGGAAAAATGTGAGCGCGGCGGGGTGGCGGCATCCTCCTCTGCTGCCGACGACCTCATCCGAGCCAGTAAGTTTTCTTTACATTCAAGTGTGGATTGATAGAACAACATGCTTTATGTTCCTTCCACACAAGAGAATCTGATTTTTCTGGTTAGTGCATGGATGATCCTTCCAGGCAGCAGACAAAGTTAACTACCATTATTCTGGAACATTTTCCGCGGCGGGGTTAGTCTGGTTATTGAGTATTTAAGCTCTTCGTATGGTTCACAAATTTTTTGCTGCCACCTGGTCCGGGAAGTCGACGGTGGTGGTGCTGCCTGAGAGGAAGACCACGCACGGTTATACTAATGAGATAACACAGGTTTAACAATCATACAGGTTAATATTATAATTCTTCAGCAAAAGCAATCTGCTCTATTCTCTCCCTTAATTTTTCTCGTCAATCTCTGAACGTTGCTAGACAAAGAAATTAACAAAGTTCAGTTGTAGGGGAGGATCAATATCTGAACGTTGCTAGACAAATAAATTGACAAAGTTCAGTTGCAGGGGAGGTCGTCAAAGGGAATTGCTCCAATTTTCTGTGCGAGTCATTGTCCGGTTCTGAAGATTCTGACAATGTACAGTGTCCAGTTCAGTTTATTTCACACTTTTTGCAGTTCACAAATCATGATGGGTTAATTCTTCTTTTTGACTAAAATCATTTTTGCTAACGCTATTCCTAAGTGGTATTAAAAAAAGTTATCTCTGCATTGCTATTCTCAGTTGCATCTCCCGGTACTAACATCAGCTAATATCTGTGACAATGGTCTGACTCCTTGTAATGCTTACCCAATCCTTACCATCTATTACTTATTTAATAACTAGGTGAGTTCTCCACAAATCATCATTCAAAAGAGGTCCTTCATCTACTTGTGCTATGTTACGTAGATCTTTTTCTAGCTTGCAAAAGAAGTATATCCGGGAGGTTTTAACATGCTTGAGGTTTGTAGGGATGTAGATAGATCGGGCACCTTTGTTGTGTGAAATGCCTGAACTATTACATCACTGATATTCACTAACTATCAAGATTAATGGACTGCGCCATGTCAATATAATCACTTTTTTGTTTCTGTCAAGATTATTAGACTGCACATGCACCCCACACAATACGACAGTCTTGATTAGATCTATTAGTATATTGCCTTGCAAATAATTGGCAGAAAATGTAGTAGAAGATATAGATTTATTTTCTGTACTTGTGTTAAGAGACACTCATATTGCTAATTCGCTATACGGACCTATCCTTCAGAAGTGTGTTTGTTTTCTGGCATGTTCAGAAGTGTGTGGATGCTTTTATTCTGAAGCAAACAAATAAGGTACTAAGCAACCAAACTACTAAAGATAGAAATTTCTTTGGAGAGTCTGCTGATGTAGTCTAGAATTATGTTTGGAAGGCAAAATAAAACTGGGATACCACGTCCAAAGCATCATGGCCTATGCAAGTTTTTTTGTTGGCCGGTACAGTTTTCTTGTAATCCTTTTCCATCTCCCCATGTTGTTATTCTTGCATTTATAATATGATTGTTTTTCATTTAACCATACTTTCCCGTTGCATGTGCAGTTTTGGCTGATGTATTCGAGAACCAACATGGCTCAACTACCGGTATGATTGTATCATCTATATATATATTATAAAATGCAGATTAGATATTTTTATCTAATTTTTTATATTGGACCAACGTAGATATATATTGCCGGTGTGGTCATGTACACTGTAAGCTAGAAGAATTCTCATTAATATTTTAGTTCAGTTTAGAATCAAGGGATCACATACAATGCGGTGGCCAAAATTGAAGTGATGATCCGTCGGGTTCGCCTCATCTTTGTTAGGGAATGACTTAATTGGTCTCAGACACTTTTTGTGGCCTAAGAAATATCACAAATGTTCCGCCTCCCCTCTCATCGACTCCTTGCAGTTGATGCCCCCAGACGCTGATTTCTCTATTCCTGTGAGTTGATCCACCCACTTCATTCTTTCCCGTTATATATTAACCTACTGTCTTGTTGATTTGATTCACTATTTTGAGCATATGTGGCATGTTCTGCATGACATTCAGTTTAGATTTTGTTTTTGCATGGGTTCAGTTTTTTTTTGTAGTTTGTGAGGTTATTTTTCGTGCAGAACTGATATTCTTGTGCTAGGGATTCAGTTCCTATCTTGCATGGATTTAGTTTATTTTCCGCTGCTCCTAGAGGGTGCGTTTGAGTGATGAGAAGGTGGATCTTAATAACTTCATATGGTGATCTGATTTTTCTACGAGTGATTTCTTTTGCTTTATGCAGGCAAGCTTGATTTATATGCAATCACATGGTTAATGCTTTGTTGCAGTTTATGCATGCAAACCACCGTTTGGATTGACTTGCAATTATAGGTATGTGATATATTGGAAAGAAACGTATGCCATGTATACCATGTACTAACTGAAGTTTTGCAGCCATGTCGAATGTAGAACCGTTGAAAATTTCTTTTGTACTTCTTATTTTCTCTGAGCTAAGACCTTGAATCTACTTAAGGACAGACATACATATATTCCCGCAAATTATATTATGATCCATATCATAAGAGTTTTTCTGTCTACCAAACTATTGACCTGTCATGAACTAGAGTTATTGGATTTCCTTTTGTGTACATATTGTGTATGAAAAAATTCTTTTAGAGAAAGGAAAGTTTAGTACGCTAAACAAGAGGACAAACTTACAAATAAAGAGGTGACATTTGTTGAAATGATAGCTTTTCTTCAGTTGATTGAGTTTCACGGTGCAGGTGTGGGCATGAAAATAGTTGAAGGAAGATTCAGTGGTTGAGCATTAGGTACGCTGCAATTACGTTGATACTCCTCCTCAAGATCATGCCATCATTGGAGGAAATTTTGCCTACTAATCTGCAGTGAATTTTATTGGCAATAAATTCTGCAATCAATTTTAGTTCACTCTTGTCTTACTATATATTGTAGGTTAATTGACTTTTGAATATTTTCATGGGCCTTAAGATTAACCTATCCTTATTCCATTGCACAATCCCAAACCATGGAAATATTAGTTAAAAGTTTCATTGTGGATTCAGTGGATTCATGGAAATATTAGTTAAAAGTTTGATTGTGGATTCACTGGATTCATGGTATCATTTTAGAACAGGTTTTTGCTATATCATAATATACGTAAGTAGGCGTGTCTGATTCTTTTTCGGTAAGAAGTATTGGTGCAGAGCTTGAAGAAAACCTTGAGAGGGTCCAACTTCTCTTAAGTATGCTATTGTTAGATAATGATTGGTATGGTATCTCATATTTTTCTTTCAGGATAGAAGCTATTGTTATCACAATCGTACCTGTATCAAGGTGATGCACTTTATGTGTCATTATCAATCAACAGGAACTCTACCAAGATGAAAGCATTGCCTTTAAAAGCACTATGTCCAATGCTTCTATGTGTAAAATTGAATGACATTGTGATCAGTTAGATTGGTGAGTTGTTTTGTGGCCCTGCACAATTATAACCGATGATTCATGTAGTATTCAAAGCCTTCACGTGACATTGTTCTACTTATTAAGGTTGAAGTTTATTTGTGAATTTGCCGTTATTCTCATGCATGTATGACATGAGCCTGTTCTTAAATCAGATAATATATTATCCTTTTTTCCTTATATTCTTGGGAAAATTTGTGGTCCATGTAATAACTATGAAGAATCATATTACAATTTTACTTCTTTTGTTCACTGCTTTAAAAGCCAATGTTTATCCCATGCCACAGTATATGGCCTTTATGAGTTGTACCTCTGAGAAACTTTACAATTTTGTTCCAAGTTTGCATCTTGGCCATGCTCATTTGGACAATTCTTACACGTTCCATAGTTACTATGAAGTTTGCATTATAGAATATAGACATTCTAGGATATTTGACTCCTTTTTTACTATGCACTAGACTAAATAGCCTATGCCTCTATCTTCTATATGGAGAAGCTCAACCAGTTGATTGCCGTTGACGTGTGACATTTACATATGATTGCAAGACTTTTTAATTTTAAATAGTTGTCTGCCAATTGTGACAAAGGAGGAAATTCTTTCCTATGATTATACGTGTGTTACACGTGCACGCTTACTATTCTAAAAAATGTTTGTGTCTTTTATATATATTCATGAACTATTATGTTGAAAATTAAAATTTTAAAGAGAGGGGAAAGGAAACAAAGGAAAAAACCAAAAGAAAAACTATCGATGAAAAACACACAAAAAAGCGAAAAATAAAAACCAGTCAGTACCTTCCCAAAACCAAAAAAATAAATAAAATCCACCGGTCTAGAGACACACCCTTGCAGGCGAGGCCCATAGCGTGCTCCACGGCCGGCGATGTACTAGTGGGTTCAAAATCCAGGGAGCTTATAGTATCTTAATAGATACTAGGTACTCCCTCCATTTATAAATATAAGATGTATTGGATTTTAATATGAATTACATACGGATTGAAATGAGTGAAGAAAGACATTAAAACGTGACCATATACATTCGGTTCGGGAAAAGGTTAAAAAAGCATATACTCCGTATTTGTGAATGGAGGGAGTTGATACATGAGAATTGACGAAACAATAAATGCCAAGACTTTTTTTTGTTAGAACTATAACTGCCAAGACTAGGAGCCCCTTTTATGGTTCTTTGGGAGTAGTAGCCAGGAGCAGATGCCGCCGGCCCATGGGCGCCAAGCCCAGCAGATATAGCACAAAATAGTCCAGTCGGAAACAAACCCTCGCACTGGCCGAGCCACCGCACGTCCGCACTGCTCTCTCTCTCTCTCTCTCTCCTCTCGCGCTGGAGCCGGACGGCGTCATGGGTTTGGGCGCGGCTGGGTTCGCGCGCGAGATCAGACTTGGGGTCTGGGCTCCTGCCGTTTCTTTCTCTTCAAAGGCACGCAGTGCAGACTGGAAATCGAGGCCCACTTTGCGATTTCTGTTGGGAGGCATGTCCATGCTTTGCGGGTTTTCTGCCGATTTTGTTAGGGATTTGATGCGGGTGATGAAATGTTGATTTGTGCTGTGCTTTCAGATGAGGGATGGAGTGCTCCGGACGGTTTGATGCATGGAGCACTCTGCTCCAAGTAGAATTTCGGTGAGGATTTGTTGGGTCCACTCCACACCACACCAACTACAACTTGTGTGAAAAACTGAAAACCTACCAATGTGGCATGCAATGTTATGGGGTAAATGAAGTGTACAACAGTACAAGTGATGAAATTTGTAACTGGTCGCTGCAAGGAAGTTATGTTTAAGAAGGATATTGTGTTGCTGGTCCTTTTCCAATTTTTTTTTTTTAGAAAAGGAGGATGACCCCCGGCCTTTGCATCTGGGCGATGCATACGGCCACTTTATTAATTATTCTCACAAGACCTTACAAAATAATACAACAGTAAAACTAAAGCCGCCGTCTAAGCACCTCTATCCAGCTGATGAAGGGGCGCAGATAGCCTGGGCCTAGTACCAAACAGACATCGCAGCCAAACCTAACATCTAAAGACCTGAGAACCCATCCAGAACGCCTGCCGCGCATGGGTCTCACCGGTCCGGCGTGCACTCAGATGCCGCCGCCGCCAACTGCCACCGCTCCATCTTCAGAACTATACTGATGCATCAACCTTGCTCGGTCCAGCAATCGTCGACGCCACCACGGCGCCAAACGGCACCTCCTCCTTGCGCGCAAACAGCTGAACACGTCGCGGTCGCCACTGATACACCTCAGCGCCATGCTGCCAGGTATCACCAGCCGACACAGCTTGAAGTCCTTGGAAGATCTGTCGTGCGTAGCACCTGCCGACCAGGCATGACAAAGCGTAGCACCTGTCGGTCAGGCATGACTTGACATCACCCTCGAAGCTCCGTGCAAGACGAAGCCGCTCCACCTCCTGCCTCTGACATCCAGCGCTGCTCCGCAAACGATGCTCCCAAGAGAGAAACGACACTGCACTGCCGCCATCGTCCGATCTGGAACACCAGATCCTAGGGTTTCCCCCGGAGCAGCACGAGTGGGTCAACAATAGTTACACGACGATGCCTTCATCAAGGTAACGGCGAGAACGCCGCCATCGCCTGCCGTCGGCTCGGTTTTCACCGGCAACTATGTCTCCCCTACTCGCAGCCGGGACAAGATGATGGATCAAGAGATCTGATCACCAAGACTCTGGTCGGCCATCTCGGGAAGAAGATGACCACCACGTCCAGCAGTCTCACCACGCCGGGCACACGTCGCCGCCGGCACCCCCATGGTGCCTAGAGGCCGACAAGCCCAGACGAATCCCATGCCTCGCCAGCCGTCATGGCCCAGACCCCGGCACCACCAGATCCAGATCGGATCGGGGTCCAGGGCCCCAAGCCGCAACCGCCGCGGAGGCAGCACCACTGGATGGTGCCTAGCCCTCCAGCCCGCCGCCGAATCCTCGCCGGAGCTCCGCTGCGCCACGCCGCCAAGCCGCCGCCGGGAACTCGCGCCGCCGCCAGAGAATCCACAGCCGCCGCACGTTGGAGAGGCCTGAAGCCGCAGCTGCACCGCCGCCAGGCAGAACCGCCGCCACCCAGCACGCCCTCCGCCGCGCCGCTAGGCCCCGCCCAGCCCAGCGCCGTCCCGCGCCGCGCCGTCCCGCGCCGGACGCCAACCGCGAGAAGAGGGGCAAGATCCCCGCCGCCACCAACGCCGGCCGGTCTTTGCCCGGTGGCGCTGTGCGGTGGCGGCGGGGGGAGAGAGATCGACGGGGGGGACGAGGGGCGGCGGCTAGGGTTTCCCCCGAGGACGCTCGCGGGAGCGACTCGGGGGGCGGGGATGCCGCAATGCTTGCTGCACTGGTGGGCAAAGTTGTGCTAGGACTCGATCTGCATGCAGTATCCCAAGATTATACAATGATAAGATTGGTGACTGAATATCCAAACTTGCTTGCTCGAGTTTGAGAGAGACGTGGATTGATTTCCATGGAGGCTAAGAGAAGGTGGGAGAATCCATGCGGCAATGCTTTCTGCACTTTGAGAGAGAAGGATCAGAGAATCAATAATGCAATGGTGGTCCTTTTCCAATTAAGGTGGTAAATTCAGGGCCTGATGTGTTCCACGTTGCAGATCATTCTATATATGCTTGTATCCTGCTCAAGTGAGCCGATTATACTGTCGCAAGAGCAAGGCTTTGGCTCCAGTTATGCACATTACCTCCTCGTTACCTTGATTTAAGCATATTGAGAAATGTCACCGCCGTGATGTATAAAACATGCTGCACATGATATTGAATTGCATGGTTAGAGCTGCCCTGTATTGTACTGTACCTCAAAGACATACCATAATATTTTCGATGTCATGTCCTAGTCACTACTGATTGCCTGATAATGAATTGATCCACCTCTCTAGACAGTTCCGCACTTCCGCCCCACTTCTTTTGCTAACAGAGCTGCTGCCTGCTGATTTATTTTTCTTGGTGGTGAATTTAACAAGTCGACTGTGTCGTGCGCCTCTGTTTAGTGTATCCAGTAGAGGCTTAAAAGTGTACAAGAAGTGTATAAAAGTTGTGGATCTGTATTTTGTAGCTCTCATAGTTAAGCACTCCCCACAAAAGTGAAGTTTGACAGGGATTGTACCTTCATTGGACCATAAGTTGTACAGTTAATTTCTATCTGTCTAGGTAATTATTGTTAGGTCGTTCGTTTAGTAGGAACTGTCTGTGTTTTAGTTTTGCTATTGTGGACCCTATTAAGCAATGTTCTCAATTTTCTGCAGGATAGCTATCGATTTCGTTAGTGCTTTGATCCAAAGTTAGACCTTCTATGAAAGTGTAGCGTGTAGAAAGTGATGAAATCTTTAATTAATCAATGGAGGAACGTGCTGTTTAAGAACGAGAGTGTAGACATTTTCTGCTTAAGAAAAACTGCAAATATCCTAAGTTGGTAAACTTATGGCCTGGTGTTTTCCACATGGAAGATCATTCTACATATCCTTGAAGCCTACTCTGATCATCATAGTCATAATGCATGCTTCAGATGCCAATGATACGGAATTGGTTGCACGATCAGAGGCTCAGAGCTTGAAAAGAAATATCACATTTCGCATGTCCTTGTCACTTGTTAGTTTTTGATAATGGAGTGAACCATCCACCTGTCTAGCCGGTCCTAAGTCACTTGTTCTCCTGTTAAAGCTGCTGGTTGGTGATGATGTCCTAGTTTCTTTAATTGGACCCAGACCATGCATTGTAGATTGTACACTCTAGTTGTATTGAACATATAAACCCTGAAGAACTCATAGTCACAACCGTTGCATCCACGTCTCCGCCTGTTAATTTGGTGCCCCGCCAGGGGCATTTTCGTCATTTCACGCACCGGAGTATAAAAGGGAGCCACTCCTGGGGAGAAGACCTACCCGCCACCTCCCGTCCCACTCGCCTCCCCCTCCTCTCTCTCTCTCTCTCTCTCCCCATCGCGCCGGCCGGTTCCGGCCAGCTCCGGCCCGCGCGTCTCCCGCGCGACCCCCGCCTCCTCTCCTGCCGCTGCCGCCGCCGGAGAAGCTCGCCGCCGATGCCCGTGAGCTAGCCCGCACGTCTCCCCCGCGACCCCCGCCTCCTCTCCTGCCATCGCCGCCGCCGCCGCCGCCGGAGAAGCTCGCCTCCGCGCCCACAAGCCTTGGATCCGGCGGGATCCGGGACGAGGAGGGGTGGATGAGACGGGGGAGGAGGAGGAGGAGAGTGTGGGGGCGTCTGGGGAGGAATATCCCCGCCGCCTCCTCCGCTCCTGACGCAGGGCCTCCAGCCATGGGGGCGTTCGTTGTAGGAACCTCACCGCTGGCCTCCCGTGCGCGGCGCCCGGCCCTGGTAACGCTGACCTGTCATGCCCTAGGACGAACTAGATCGAGATTTGGGGGAAGGAGAGTTCTAGAAGAGACGTGTTTGGTGGAAGGAATCAAAGTATATGATGTATTAGCTTTAGAGTATTGATCAATGATTCATCAGAATAGCATAAGGTTTACAACAGGGATGGCTGGCTTTTATAAGCTCAGCTGGCACACGCTGGAAAGCAACAAGACGAAAATGAAAAGCAACAATAAGGTGAAAACGGCAAGCGATGCGAGCCGTCCATTGTCTTGATGATCTCCTTCCTTGGCCGTCCGATAACTGAATGTTCTGGGGCTTGTTGTGGCCTGACAATGCCTCCCTCTGAAATCGAACTTGTCCTCAAGGAGGTTGCTTACTGAACCAAGCTTGCACTGTCTGCTTGAAGAAAGCCGGAAATGTGCTCTTGATGAAATCAGCGTCTTCCCAGGAAGCATCATCGGGAGGTAAATTCTCCCACTGGACGAGCCATTGAACCACGGGAAGATTGTTGCGGGGAATTTGTCTTGTCTCCAGGACATGGATTGGCTCGGTGCGGATCATGCCGTCTTGACTAACCAGAGGTAGATCAGGGCATGGAACAGCTTGTGGCCCAATGTTCTTCTTAAGCTGACTTACATGAAACACCGGGTGGATGGTGGAGGAGCTTGGCAGAAGGAGTTTGTAGGCTACGTTGCCCACTCGTTTGATGATGCGAAATGGACCGTAGAACTTGCTCTACAGCTTGATGTGGGTGCGCAAACCGAAGGCATTGAGACGGTATGGTTGCATCTTCAGGTACACCATGTTGCCCACTTCCAAGGTACTTTCTGATCGTTTTCTGTCTGCATACTTTTTCATGCGAGCTTGGGCTGCTATCAGGTTAGCTTTCAATTGCTGCCACAAGGAATTTCTCTCAGACAGAAAAGATGCTGCTTCAGTAGTAGCACTTAGGGAGGGCAAGAGTGGGTTGATGTCTGGAGGAGGGTAGCCGTACAGAGCTTGGAACGGCGTCTTCTTCAGTGAGGAATGAAATGAGGTGTTGTACCAATATTCAGCCATAGCAAGGTGCTTGATCCATTTTTTTGGTGCAGTAGAAGTCATGCAGCGAAGATAATTCTCAATACATTGGTTAACACGTTCTGTTTGACCATCAGACTGTGGATGGTACGAAGAACTGTATCGCAAGTCAATCCCCATCGCTGAGAAGATGTCTTGCCAGAGCTTGCTGGTGAAGATGGTGTCGCGGTCAGAAACTATAGCAACCGGTGGCCCGTGCAACTTCAGTACATTATCCACAAATGCTCTTGCGACAGTTTGTGCTGTGTACGGATGTGACAAGGGAATAAAATGTGCAAATTTTGAGAGCCGATCCACCACCATAAATATGACTTCTTTCCCTTCAGACTTGGGCAGGCCTTCAATAAAGTCCATGCTGACATGTGTCCATACCATATCTGGGATATGTAAAGGATCCAGAAAACCAGGGTATGGGCAAGTTTCCCCTTTGTTCTTTTGACAAACTGGGCAAATGGTGACAAACTGGTCCATGTCCTTTTTCATGCCTGGCCAATAGAAGATTTGCTTCAAACGATTATAAGAAGCTTTCATTCCTGAATGCCCCCCCACAGCAGAGGAGTGTAGGGCTTGCATTAGTCTGTTCCTCAGTGGCAGGTCTTTGCCCACATAGATTTTGCCCTTGTGTCTGATAATGCCATCTTGCAATTGGTTCTGGTGGAATGTGTGGTCAGGAGATAGTAGTAATTGTTCCAGTAGCTGCTGGCAGTGGGAATCCTGCTTGTAGGACTCTACTACAGCTGAGATCCATGTTGGGGTGACCATGGAAATGGCCATGCAGGCATGTTTTCTTGAAAGGGCATCTGCTACTAGATTGTCCTTTCCTTTTTTATATTCCAGTTGGAAATTAAATTCTAGCAGCTTCAACATGAGTTTGTGCTGTATGCTATTGGCCAATTTCTGATCAGTCATGAACTGCAAGCTTTTGTGATCTGTTCTGATGATCAGGTCATTCCCAAGGATGTAATGCCTCCACCTCTTCAAAGCTTCAATGATTGCCAATGCTTCTTTTTCATATGTTGACATGGCTGCATTTTTAGGGCCCAAGGAAGAGCTATAGTAAGCTAAGGCCCTGTCTTTTTGCATCATGACAGCTCCTAAGCCAAGGCCTGAAGCATCAGTTTCAAGGACAAAAGGAGCAGAGAAGTCTGGGAGGGCTAGGACAGGAGCAGAAATCATGGCCTGTTTCAGTTGATTGAAAGCAGTGGTTTGAGCAGAAGTCCATTGGAAACTGTCCTTTTTGAGCATGTCATGTAGGGGCCTTGCAATGGTGCCAAAGTTGTGGACAAACCTTCTGTAGTACCCACATAACCCTAGGAATCCTCAGAGTTTGGTGGGAGTGGAAGGGATTGGCCAGTCAGCAACTGCACTAATCTTGGTAGGATCTGTCTGTACTCCCTCACCAGAAATAATATGTCCAAGATAGTCCACTTGGGGAACAGCAAAAACACACTTGCTGAGTTTTGCTACTAGTTTATGTTCTTTTAGGAGTTGGAGGACAATTCTCAAATGTTCAACATGCTCCTCAGGTGTTCTGCTGAAGATTAATATGTCATCAAAGAAAACCAAGATGAACTTTCTCAAATATGGACCAAATATGTTGTTCATCGGTGCTTGGAAAGTGCCTGGTGCATTGCTCAGTCCAAATGGCATAACCAAAAACTCATAATGTCCAAAGTAAGTTTTGAAGGCAGTTTTTGGTATGTCTTGCTCATCCATTCTCACTTGATGGTATCCTGACCTTAAGTCCAGTTTGGAAAATATCTTTGCTCCATGTAGTTCATCCAGGAGGTCCTTTATGACAGGGATTGGGTATTTGTTCTTAATAGTGGTTGCATTCAATTTCCTATAATCAATGCACAGTCTCCAAGTCCCATCTTTCTTCATGACCAGTATAGCAGGAGAGGAGTACGGGCTTTGACTTTCTCTAATTATTTTGGATTGCAGCAACTGGTCAATTTGCCTTTCCATCTCATTTTTCTGCATGTGGGGCACTCTGTAAGGTTTACAGTTTGGAGGAGCAGAGTTTGGTTTAAGGGGAATCTTGTGATCACAGTCTCTCTTTGGGGGAAGAGCCACAGGTTCCTGGAAAACTTCAGGGAATTCTTGCAAAACTGTCTCAAAGGCTGGTTCTACAGGTTTGATTTGTTTGCAACTGAGTGATGTATCTTCTGCTAACTGCAACACATATCCAGGAGCCCCACTTAAAAGCAGTCTGTTAAGTTCCACACAATCTATTTCAGCTACATTAGTAATTGGCTCACAAGCAGGGATGATCATTGTTGTTGTTTTGTTGTGCTTAATAATTAGTTCCCTTGGGTCATAGGAGAAGGCTACTGGGCTGTGTTGTGCCATCCAATCACATCCCAACACAATATCATGTCCAGGTAAATCCAGAATTCTGAACTATTGAGTGAATTGTGTTTCTCCTACTATGAAATTTGTAGCTGGAATATATGAGCCAAACCAAAGTTTACCCCCTCCAGCAACTAATACTGCCCTTGATTTATCCTTGACAATGGTACAGGATGTTTGGAGGGCAAATTGCAAACTCATGAAGGTAGAGTTGCTCCCAGAGTCAACTAATGCAATAGCTGTTTTGCCTCCAATATTGACTGAAATAGACAGTGTATTAACACTATCTGCCTGCATTGCCTGCAATGAAATTTTCATACATTGCTCTTCAGCTGCTCCTTGATCTGGTGGACCAAATTCTTCTAATATTTCCTGATCAGGGGGTGGCTCTTCTGCTTCCTCACCAACAAGCAAATTAATTGTAGGGGCTTGCTTGCACTTGTGCCCATGGAACCAGTTGTCCCCACATCTCCAACACTTCCCAGGTTCTCTAGCTCTCTGTGTAATGGCAGGGGCTTTAAAATCAGTAGGTTTCTCTGTTCCTACTATAGTGTTTTTGGAAAACACTAGAGTTGGTTTGGCTGAGGTAGAGAACTGCTGAAATTGCTTTTTAGCTGGTGCTCCTTGTTCCAAATCAATTGCCAGCCAGTAGGCATCTGTGAGTGCGACTGGTCTGAGGGGTCTGAGCTGGTACTTAAGTTGGGAGCACAGCCCATTGACATAACACCTGACAAACCAACTTTCAGATATTTGCGGGTTGTCTTCCTGTACCTCAGCCATGATTTCTTCAAACTGTTCAGTATAGTCAGCTACAGTAGAGGTGTTCTGTTTCAGGTTATTGAATCTGTCAGTGAGATCATAAGAACTGGATGCAGAGAACCTGTGAAGTAGTTCAGTGCAGAGTTGATCCCAACTAGGTTTCTTCTTCAGGATATTGGACCTGCGCAACCACACATCAGCCTTGTCGACGATGTGCATTTGTGCCAAGTTAACCTTGTAATCAGTGGGAGTGCCAGCCATTTGGAAGAACTTCTCGCTTGGTCTGATCCAGCCTACAGGATTGGTACCATCGAATGTGGGGAAATCCAATCGAGGGCCTTTTGTGATAGATTTCAGAAACTGAGTCCTCATCTCTTGATCATACTATCGGTAGTAGTCTTCCCAGTGTGCACGAACAGCAGGTGGCTGAAAATTGTGGAAGGCCGGAGTGTGTGCTGTCCGGTAGGCTGCTGAGGGCGTCACATTTCCTGACTGCCCTTCCTTTCTGTTGTGATCCACAAACCCTGGGGGGCCTGAGGTGCTGGCAATTCTGATAGGTGGTAAGTTGGGAGGTATCTGCAGCGAGATCTGTCTTGTTTTCTCTTGTTCCTCAGCAAGGCGTTTGCGCAATTCTTCTGTAGTTGGTCGAGTTTGCGCTTGTTCTGGTACTTGTCCTGCTGATGGTTGTGCCTCGGGAGGAGCTCGAGGTTGAGGAACTGGCTGTACTGGGGATGGAATCCGAGGCGGAGAAAAGGATTTGAGCACATCAGCCATGGTAGCCAGCTGTGTGTTCAAAGCTGAGACCGCATCTTGTACCCCTGTCATGACTTGGGTCATAGCATCTTGCTTGAGGTGGATTGCGTGCACATCCCTGTGCAAATCCTCCATGTCGCCGCGGAGCTCCGCTATTTCTTCTCGGTTCTGCAGCACGTCACCTTCCATGGCTACCAACTCCGCCAGATCTCCGTCATCCATGCTTGGCTTCGAACGCCCCATCGAGATTCCAGGTGGCCGAGAGGAATTTTACAACCAGCGAACTGGAAACCCGATCGGATCTGGAACTCCTGCCGCCGCCGACGAGATTCGCCTCCTTCTACAACACCACTTAGTGAGAACCTGGGATTTTACCGCAGGAACGATGCGTTCCGGCAACCAGTTCCGACCCTGAGCTGTCGCGGAACAAGTCTACCGCCGCCAGCGCCCTACCCCGCCGCCCGCCGGGTCACCGTAGGAATTGGGAGAGGAGGGTGGGAAAAAATTTCTCCTACACAGCTCAACTCAACGCCGAGGAGCGGCCTGGCATCTGATACCAATTGTCATGCCCTAGGACGAACTAGATCGAGATTTGGGGGAAGGAGAGTTCTAGAAGAGACGTGTCTGGTGGAAGGAATCAAAGTATATGCTGTATTAGCTTTTAGAGTATTGATCAATGATTCATCAGAATAGCATAAGGTTTACAACAGGGCTGGCTGGCTTTTATAAGCTCAGCTAGTACACGCTGGAAAGCAACAGGACGAAAATGAAAAGCAACAATAAGGTGAAAACGGCGAGCGATGCGAGCCGTCCATTGTCTTGATGATCTCCTTCCTTGGCCGTCCGATAACTGAATGTTCTGGGGCTTGTTGTGGCCTGACATGACCTCGCCGATGGCCTCCTGTGCGCTACCTCTTCTTCCCCGACGACGCCTGCCCGCACATCTCGCCCGCCGCCTCCAGCTACTCGCCGGCTTCGCCACCCGCGCCGCTGCCTGTCTTGCAATGAGCGCCGGAGCAGCCTACATACAAGAGTGGCGTTCAAGACAACATGCGCAGCTTGGGAACCGCTGGCTGAAACTGCAAGGTGAGCTCTTTCCGGTCCTCTCTCTCGGCTTGTGCGTTTGTCACTTTATCGTCGTTGTGTGGTGTTTTCTGTTTGACAAAATGCCAAAACCAGCGATGATGTTGGACAGAGCCTGTTCTTCTTGGTATACTTAATCAATAGATTTTCTATGGCCCCTGCTCCACTTGTGTGGAGTTCGGCCAGTTCATTGTGGGAACCCATTGATAATTCACATTTCTCTCTTTTTTCTACAATATTTGCAGTTGTTGTCTCTACCAATTAGCCTTACCAAGCCGGGCTCCTTCTATCTCGTGTTAGAGCTTGGTAACGACGGCCACACAATGACAAGGTTGGCAATTAACAACTCTCTTCTTCGTGGCATGGCTGTTTCACAGTTAGATTGATGCTGCTGGTACTTATATATTCTCAAGCTCTAACTGGGTTGTGTATTGGAAGTGTTACAGCCACGCTAATTCATAATTTGACATGGTACGGTCGATTCATGTTCTCAGCTTATATGTATGGTACTTTTGTAGTATGTGGTTGATGGAGGAAGCACGGGGAGGAGCAAAAACAAATGGTGATGGAGGAGGAAAAACAAATGGCGATCTCCATGTATGACTGTTTCTACAAGCTTAGATTCAGCAGTTGGTTGTTGTGCATTTGCATGGTGTCCGCCTGATCGAGAGGTTGCGATATAATTTGTCAACCAATGAATTCTTATATATTTAGTGGAGGAAGCACGGGGTGGCGCAAAAACAAATGGTGATGGAGGAGGAAAAACAAATGGCGATCTCCATGTATGACTGTTTCTACAAGCTTAGATTCAGCGGTTGGTTGTTCTGCATTTGCATGGTGTCCGCCTGATCGAGAGGTTGCGATATAATTTGTCAACCAATGAATTCTTATATATTTGATCTTCTCATTATGGTGTTCATTTCCATGTACAGAAATAGATTGCATCGTGCTTTATTATAGATTTCTTAGGTCTGCTCTGTACCAAGAAATACCTGTAGGAATTACTCCCTCCGTTCCTAAATATTTGTCTTTCTAGACATTTCAAATGACTACTACATACGGATGTATGTAGACATATTTTAGAGTGTAGATTCACTCATTTTGCTCCGTATGTAGTCACTTGTTGAAATGCCTAGAAAGACAAATATTTAGGAACGGAGTGAGTAATATAGCTATGTGCATATAAGCTTCAGTAATTTGCTGCGTATTAACCTCAGTCACATATTCTTTATGTTCAGTGTGCTTGATATTTTTGTTCCTTGTTGTTTCTTTCCGACAGGTACAAGGGGCTCATTGGTCGCTTGGCCTGCTTTTGGTATATCAATGAGGATATCCCTGACATAAATTCGTTTAGTGACAGGTAATTCTATACATCAGCTGTTCTGTGTGCCTGCTACTGTTTGCTTGGCTTGGTAACCGTCTTCATGCCTTTCGCTCTTTTCAACAGTCTTGGAGAGAAATTTACTACTGTCGATGCACACACTCATTTGGGGTAGAATCTGATCTCGAGTAAGTATTGTTCTCCACCAGAAGAAAAAACTATGGAGCATTTGGATGTCTTAATCCTAACGTTGGGTAGGTTGCTGAGTGTTTGGTTGGCTTATGTCTTTATTTTGCATTGTTATTGATGTGTGTCCATAGGTGCTGATTGTTTCTCGATTTCACGCCACTTCTTCTCCACCGCACCCTTGCTCAGGCATCAACAGCTTGTTGCCATGGTAATTCTCCTACTACCGCTTACCTCCTTATACACATGCTTCAGTGCGTAGGTCTATGAATAATGGTTGACTTGCCTTTTTTTCAGGTTTGAATCACACATGTTCAGTTGAATGGATATCTAAGAGGACCAAGGTGATGTTGTTGTGAGATATTTGCAAAGGGAGGTCAGTTCTTCTATTATCTAACCAAATTATTGCTCTTTCTGGTACTTCAGTACTTGCTACTTGGAATATGTTGCTTGCTAGCATTCTAGCCTTAAGTTATTCGTACTTTAAGTTCTTAGCATGCCATTCCCTCTCCTCGGTGTTTTTAACAGTGGTTGTTGCTCTGAGATGAGGAGGGCATACGTGAGGGTATTTAGGAAGCAATCAAACCTAAAAAAGTATCCTAGAAATTTACACCTCTCTCATTTCAGTTGTTCTTTGAAGACGTCCTTGCATATTATGCTTTTTATTTAACTTTGTTTCTGATGGAAAAATATTATTTATTATATTGTACAAATACAGTGTCTAACATTTTGATGGAATGAACCTGCTGCAAGAGGCAATAAAAGTGACCATGCTTAATTTTATTAATTAATTGATAGGATGAAATACAAAGTAGTAAGATAAGTGTCGGCGTTCACCTAATTTGACTTTTACCTATTGAATGGGCAGTTTGTGACGTACTGTCAACTCGGTACATTCAGCGTGTGTGTTCAGGTTCTTTGACACGCTTGGGATCGACGGATCGTTCATGCCATGGTTGGATTTGAATGGGGGCAGCCGTTTGAAATCTAATTCAGAAGATACACAACCTAAGATCGAAATATTCCTACCTGAACCAAAGGGTTGTACGCCTACCATTATTATCTTCTCCTATGCTATTTATGTTCTTCATATCCCCAATAATTTATTCAGTCTTACTTTTGACATAAAACACAAGTTGACTTTGAACCCCTTCTCCACTAAGACTGCGTTTTTGTTGTTGAACCAAGATTTGCTAAGCTTGGCAGAGAGGATAGCTGTTTTTTTTGCAGAGAACTAGGCTCTAAAAGATTCAGTAGTTACATGTGGTTTCATATCTGCAGTTTGTTTGCATGTATTTTTTTGAGGTTTTTGATGATCTGAATTATGAAATTTTCTTGGTTAAAATCTTTATATTTGGCATGATCTCTGCAAACAAAATAGAGTGACGATAGCGCAGCTAATTCCATTTTTTCGTGCATGACATATTTCGATCTCTAATGGATATGAATGGCTTGATGTTTCTATTCAATTTTATTTTTTTGCCATGTATCTTCCATTTAGGCATACAGGATGACCAACATTTCATATTTGTGTCGTGTATCTTCCATTTAGTTGGAAACTAATAACCAAGGGGAGTACTTTTTTTACAGTTGCAGGACAACCTACAAATATTGACCGATAAATTATCCATCATATGTATCTTTCATCCCACCACCCCCGCGGCATCCTCTCCCTCGTGCCGATTTGTTGCCCGACCGTGCAGACAACATAGCAATGACCATTTGTCGGGTTGTTGTTGCCTTTGGGTTGCTCACCGTATCGACTGTCTTGTGATTCCCCACCTGCTTGCCCTGCATATTTTCCATTTGATGAAATGTATACTAGCTAACTCCATGTTCTTCTATCATTTTATTTTACTTTGCAGGTTCTACTGTTTGTGACGTGCTTCTTGTTGATCATCTGCTGCTTTGGCACGTCAAGGTTTGTGTTTTTCCTTTCCTTAGCAATGTATTGTTTCCTTACTGACGCAATGGACAGCCATTCAAATCCAATGGTTGGTTGATTGATTGTTCTATTTGAAATTTCTAAGATGCACAGCAAAATGCTTATTCAGTACTAATTTCTGAAACTCAGGGCCAATGCTGGTGTCAGGACCACTGCGATCACAAACAAAGCCAAGTAGCTGCTGCTCCGCTCTCTACTGAAGAAGCATTTGTAGATAACGTAAGGCACTATTCTTCTATTGGTGTTTTAATTACTTTTTATCAGCGGCATAATAGATAACCATACCTGCATTTGTCTCTGTTTTCTGTCAGGTTATTCTATGCATAAGACTGCGCTTTTATGTGTCGTTTCCTTCAAGCTGTCATTGCAACAGAAGATGAAGTGTATCTTCATGATCAGTAGATCACTGCGTGATGCCCCATGTTGTAGTTCTATCGCTACGTGGACATGTGCAAGAAATGCAAGTAAGCAGCCTTGTTCAGAAGTGCTTTATCAAGTTCCTGTAAACTTGAAGTTTTCTAGATATACATGTTGTTTCCAGTTTCTCTCGGCTTCCCTAATCCCAAAGGTAATAATATGATTTCTTTGTGTTGTTTGCCCAAATTCATAAGTGAACTTTTGTTGTATATTTGCCTGCTGTGTGTCCTGTAAATTCTAAGCTTTCTAGGAGTACATGTACATGTGTATTTGTTAGGTACTAATATGATTTCTTTATGTTGTTTGCCAAGATTCAGAAGTGAACTTTTGCTGTATAATTGCTTGCAGTGTGTCTTGTAAACTCTACGCTTTCTAGGTGTACGTGTGCATGTGTATTTGTTAGGTAATAATATGATTTCTTCATGTTGTTTGCCCAAATTCAGAAGTGAACTTTGCTGTATATTTGCTCGCTGTAGTTCCAGTCAATCATAAGTCATAACAAGATGAATTTCATGACCTGTAATCTCCAAATGATCTTCACATGATGTAATCGAATGACTACTTATATCTTACCTTCGGTCTTTTATTCAATCTTGGTATATTTACAATCTCCAGTTCATTAGTCGCTTCAGACCAAAAGCAATCGTTTATCATGTTCTTCCTGATTTAGTAGTACATCAGGTTAATACTTTCTTTGTAGATAATAAAGTTCTTCCAGATGAAGCTGTGTGTTATATGCGCTCATGCTTGCCCATGCCAAATTCTCTCCTCTCGGTAAAACTATGATTGCTTTATTCTTAGATATCTTGGTTAGCATCACACCTACTTTCAGAATTCACGGTGCATGATGGATGCAAGTTTTTTTTCATGTATTCACTGTGTATTCATGAATACCTTGCTACTTGAATATTCACTGTGTACTCCGGCACTTGGTGAATATTCCACTGCACACCTTCTGTCAAATCCAGAGAGAACATTTATCACGACCACCACACATGTTCTTGGCTTGCCTTGGGTTGTTCTGCTGATGGACATTAATCTGATTAACCTGTACTTGCAGGGAAGATAGACCCATACATGGCCGTGCAGTACCGGGGCCAGGAGCACAAGGGCGGCACCGCCCGAGGTCAGTGCTTCCATAGCTCTCTGGTTTTTTTTATTTCGTTACTCATCTATGTTCAAAGCGACTGAAATGTATGCCTTGGTCTGCACTGTTCAGTTCCACAGGAAATTTCTTGCCATTGGCACCATTATGACCATTATTTCCTATGCAAGCACACAATTGAAAAGTTTGTTTGGATAGTTAATTTAGTTCTTTGTGTTGGATCCACATCTCACGTGTACCATCCTCGGACGTGATGCACGGCGTCAGGTCCGTGCCGAATTGTGCTCACGGAGCCTGGCCTCTGCGTTGTGTTCTCCATCTTGCAACGCATGATGAACTACACGGTAGAGTTCAGCCGAGGAAGAATCAGGTGATTCTGGATTGTTGTGTAATTGTTTATATTCCTAACTGAGATGGGATTACAATTTATTTGCTTGGTTATTGGTCATGTTTACTTAGATAATCCATTGATGGTTGATCTGGTTAAGTACATATGCTACCCCTTGTTTGTTTATATTGCTAGCTGAGATGGGATTACAGTTTATTTGCTTGATTATTGGCCGCATTTACTTAGATAATTCATTGATGGTTGATCTTGTTAGCTACAGATGCTACCCCCTGTTTTGAACAAGCTTTAATTTTGGTGGACTAATCCCAGTTTGACATAGTTGCTGGTCATCAACAAAAAGCCGACCACATAATCCTGTATTTTATTTATGGGTCGTTTCAAAATTTCTGCTCTACACAGAATCTTAAGAAGTTTGGGTATGCACACAGGTCCTAATAATAATGAGCTGTTTAGTGCAATGCATGTGGCCTGATTACTTCTTTTCTTTCCTTTTTTATGTTGTACGTTCTTGGAGGTCGCCTTTTCTTTCTTCTGTTGATCAAGTTTTCTTCTTCTTTCTTCTGCTTATCAGGGTTTCTTCCTTTCCTTTTTTCTGAAAATTGCATTTATTGTGTGACCTATGTATTTTCATTATTCTTGCTTCATTGGTCGTGTTGATATTCTGGGTTTGGCCCGACATTGTGTTTTCTTTTGCCTCATGCCATTCATATTTTGTGGTTGCGTGTGGACATGATTTGCGTGCTTATTTCAATTGTTAGCCGTGTATCATGGTGTGCTTTGCCTGCTTTTTCATGCTTGTGTGAATTGACCATGGTCTGTTCTTGTTGGGGTAAAGCCTAAATTGCCGGGTACACTTTGGTTATTGTCCTTATTCTGGTTCTCCTTGGCATCTTTGAGATTCTTGTTTTCAAATAGCAGGGATAGAGGGACAGAAAAGATATATTTGTCACGGCGCTGGAAGTGTTGCCCCCCTCCTCCCCAAGGGCAAGGTGAAGGAAGGTGCCTGTGTGGTTCTTCTGCAGTTCGCGACGAGGATTGTTGTGTCCAACCTGCACAAGAATGCCAAGAAGTCCTTCTCGAAGACGTAAGCCATGGCGCATGTTTCTGCCATGATTTCCTTCGGTTGGATTTCGTGGATTTAGGTGTTGAAAAATTATGGGCTGTGGATGCAGGATTAAGGACATGTACCTGCACTACAACGAGAGATCTGGGCTACTTCTTTGTGGCTTCCAAACTTGAAATGTTTGTTTGGAAGTTAGTTTAGTTTTTTGTTGTGGATTCACAGCTTCTCACATGTACCATCCTCTTAGACCTTTAGATTTCCAAAGAAACTAAATGAAGATATGGTGGTACGGTCTCAATAATACAATTTAAAGCCTTCCATGCTTTATATTTTCTTTGAAATTTGCTCTTGAAGAATCATGTATCTATGTTTGATTTGGTAAGAAAAGGCGGCTTTCAAGCAGAGGATGCGGGAGTGTTGGCCACATTTGGTTTTCGACTTGGGTGTCTAAATATTCTCACAATACTTGGCTCCCTCTCGGCATTTGGCCATTGGCGCAACGAGTCATCTAGTTTCTCTAAACCCAGACCATGCATTCTACAGTCAATTTGTACCTTTTCTAAAATATTATTGTTAGTTTTTGCTCTAATGGGAACAGTTTGTGCTTTACTGTTGCTACTATTGTGAACCTTATTGAACAATAGTTCCTTAAAGTGTTCCATATATCGATCCATCCTAAAATATCCGGCCTACATTTTGCAGATGGTAAGCGCACCTGCTGGATCCATGTCAAAGTCTGAGCCTGAAGATACCCTGCTTGACGATGAGGTGGCCTCGCTCGAGTCTGATGGATACAAAGAAGTGCGCATGGCCGAATACAAAGCCTTGATAATCTGCCCCCAGAAAAGCCTAAGTCACTAAGTGAAACACGAAAGGCTGTCATGGCCGAATACAAAGAAGTGCGCATCAAGAATGTGGCCGAGGCCGATGCCATGCTTAGCAAGCCAGGCATCACGATTGCTGAACTGGAAGAGCTTGAGCATCGGCGCATGGCAGAGTACATGAGGTGCTACATGAAGATCAGAGCTGTCAACGATGAATCTAACGCGCGGCTGCTGGAAATTCGTGGTGAAGCTGCCCCAACATGATTTAACATCAGTTGGCCCCCCTGATTAAGTTTTTCTGGCTCCGCCACTGGGTACGCTGCCTGGAGCGGATGCTTGAGCTATGCCAGTGACCGGATAAAACCTCCTGTAGAGAGAAGAAGTTGCCCTGTGGATGAAGGAATGAGAGCTTTGACCTGTTAGACTGCAGTGACTTTGGTAGCTACTGATGAAAGAATGCATCGCTACCTTTTTTCTTTACTTACTAGTATGTCTTTAATTCAGCCTCAGTTTGCAAGATACCTGTGGAGTTTGAAAGATACTTACTAGTATGTCTTTAATTCAGCCTCAGTTTGCAAGATACCTGTGGAGTTTGAAAGAATATGCTGCGGTTCCCTGGAACACCTGTTGGTTTCTCATGTCTCTGTAACCTGTCGAGGTTGTGAAGCTGGCTTCTGATCTTGTGTGAATGGTAACCGGTACCTCTCAGAAATTTCATCCGCGATCAATCTGTTAAGGCTGCAGCTACTTTGTGGATGTTAAGAAGGAAGATTTTGAAATGTCAAAAAATGTCTTTTTCCACTGGGATACCGAAATTGGCGAACGGAACCTATCTGAATCCAGAATCGTGGTTAAATGTTTTGAATTTCTATGTTGCACCAATATGAATGTCGCTGGATTAGCATGAAACTCTGCTAGCTAGTGTGCTTCTGGAGCATTATCAGAATTCAGACCTGAGCCTGACTAGAGAAATTCAGACCTGAGCCTTGACGCTTCGACTCACATAAGAGGACGCCGTCGTGCTGCAGCAGGGTGGGGTGGGTCGACGAACTTCCCAGACGCTGATACCGGCACGCTTCCCCGAAGAAGAAGATGGTGGCGCAGCAGTACAAGGCCGGCGAAGGGAAAGGGCAGCACTAAGCTGAAGTCTTGTGCTGCCATGGCACCTAGCGTCTAAAACTTGTGGTGAGTGGTGACCCTGCAATGCAAGGGCTGAGTAAGTTGGACCAAGAATGAAACTTTGAGCCAGAAATGTAAGTGCTGCTGGTCTTGGGAGATGGATCATTTTACTTCGGGTGAATAGCTCCCATGCGACGTCGTTGGTGTGAACTGTCTCTCATGCGACGTCGTTGGCTGTAATAGCTTGCATGCGACATCTTCGTTGGAAAAAATAGCTCCCATGCGACACACCATTTACGCGGCTAGTTGGCTGTCCGTTAGGCTGAGATTTGGTTAGGACACTGGGGGTTATGTGCTCTGACTGGTGGGGTCCACCTATGGCCACGTAGTCAAGAGTCAACCGTCCACGACTCGACCGGCGACTGTGTGACCGTGCTCGACTCGCCCGTGCTGGACTGGGCGAGCGGCGCCGCCGTAAGCAACTTCTCCGGCAGTGGTTTCTTCTCCGCGGTGGTGGAGCGCATTTCTCGGCAGCGGCAGAGCTATTGCGAGGTGAGCCCGAAACCCTAGTCCCACTCCCCGATCTGTGGCCTCATGCTGCCCTCTGTTTCTTGGCGATTTAGAATCGGGCTCCATTGGATCCGGGGGTTGTTTCTTCTCCGCGGCCCGGTGGTGGAGCGCCTATCCCTGCAGCGGCTATTGCGAGTGAGTATTTTCCAAACACTACTCCCATTCCACTGAATTTTGAATAAATCTGTGGCCTCATGCTGCCCCTGTTGCTTGATTGGATAGGAGATGGAGCGAGGGCTAGATGAGATGGAGCGAGGAGACGGGCTGCCCCGAGGAGACAGTGCTTCAAATCGGTAATGGCACCCTCTTTTCTTGGCGATTTAGAATCGAACTCGATTTGGTAGTGACTGCCGCCGCTGCCTGCCATTGACAAAACAGGGGAGCTTCAGGTTCTGCCACCACATTCGCAATTATAGTGAAAAATTTTCCCTGTAAAGCCAAGCTTAGTGATGGCAGTGTCCAAGACATTGATAGAGATACCACCGTGAGGTTGGATGTCGATTTTGCAGATGTTGATCCCCAGGAATTGGAGATCATGAAGGAGAAGGCCGTGGGCAATTTGGTGGAGAGAATTGGGGAGAGTATTGTTTGGGGTCCAGAACAAGAGGTATCTCTGCAACGTTTCGATAACTATAATGGTGAATATGTGAGAATTGAAGATGGAGAATCCATGGTTGCTGAAATTGATCAGCAAGGAGGATGGGCAAGCAAACAAGTAACATTTTATGCAGAGCTAATTGATCTGCAAACTCATTCCAGAGTTGGTTATGTGCCATCAAAGATGGCTGCACAGATGGAAGATGATGAGTGGGTTTCACAAAAGAAGATGTTGGCATTGTTGACTGAACCGACTATAGTAGCTGAAGATACTGGGATTGATGCAGATGGAGAGGAGGGAACCCATGGTGCTAGGAAGATTGTTGTTGACTGGAATGTAGTAGAGTTGAATGAAAAAACAGATTTGGTCATTACACCAATATCTGACATTGATATGGCCGAAATGTTTGGCATTCAAGTTGATGACAAAGATAAGGAGAAGGATGATAGTTCTTTGCCAGCTGAAGGTAACACAGGCCCTAGAAATGCAAATGAGGATGAAGAACACCTGATGAGAGAGGCTGCAGATGATGTGGATGATGCAGATGATAATGAGCTGGTTTGTTTGTATGACAAAGAGAACCCAGTTATTGAGGTGGGAAAGTTGTGGCCAAGCATGAAGGAGTTTAGGATGTCTTTCAGGACCTATGCAGTGAAAAAAGAGTTTGATGCCAAGACTATGTGGACTGATCGAAAGAAATTTTATGCTCGGTGCAAAGGTTATGATGGTGGTGGCAATCCTTGCAAATGGTACTTGTCTGCCAGACTACAACCTGATGGAAGTACAGTAAGGGTAAATCAAATACCACACCAGCATACATGTATGACCACTTCACAGAGAGTTTCAAAGATGACATCACAGCTTTGGGTTACAGAGAAGATTACTCCTATTTTAGCCAAGACTCCAAACACTACTGCAAAGAGGCTTAAAGTTGACTTGGAGAAGTTGTACCCCATCCAGCTGCAATATACCACAGTGTGGAAAGCAAAACAAAGGGCCATGAAATCATTGTATGCTGACTGGGCAAATACATTTAGGATGTTGTATAGTTTTAAAGCAGAGGTGGAGAAGAGGTCACCTGGGAGTGTAGTGGAGATAGATACAGAGGTAACAGAGGATGGCAAGGTTTTATTCAGCAAGTTTTTTATGTGTTTGAAGCCTTGCATAGATGGATTCAAAGCAGGTTGTCGTCCATATTTGAGCATAGACTCATCTTTTTTGACTGGAAAGTGGAATGGTCAGTTGGCTGCATGCAATGCTCTAGATGGACACAACTGGATGTTCCCAATTGCAATAGGAATGTTTCAATCAGAGACAGAGGCATCATGGATATGGTTCATGATGCAACTGAAAAGATGCATAGGGCCAGTTTCTCCTTTGGCCATCCACACAGATGCATGTAAAGGGTTGGAAAATGCAGTAAAAAGTGTTTTCCCCCATGCTGAGCAGAGGGAGTGCTTTGGACATATGTGGATGAATCTGATAAAAAAATTCAGAGGAGATGAATTTGGGCGCATGTGGCCAGCAGCAAGATCCTACACCATACAGACACATTCCTATCACCTTGGTAAGATATTGGCATCATGTAGTGATAATGAATTTGCTTCATGGTTGAACACCCACCATTCTCTGTTGTGGTATAGATCAGGTTTTAATACTGCCATAAAATGTGATCATATCAATAACAACTTGGCAGAAAGTTTTAACAACAAAGTGAAGCATTTGAAAGACTTGCCTGTGCATGACATGGTGGACCAAATAAGAATCATGATCATGAGTTTGTGGGAGTTGAGAGGAAAAATTGCTAATATTTTGGAAGGGGACAAGCTTCCAGCAGTGGTACAACAGGTGGTCAACAGGAGTAGAAATCTTTCACATCTATCTGTTGAGAAATCTTCCTTGTGGGGTGCTGAAGTTAGAGATACAAAGAGTGGCAAGAGGCATGTGGTAAATACTGAGTTGCATGAGTGCACTTGCCAAGAGTGGCAACACACTGGAAAACCATGTGAGCATTCCATACTTTTTTTGGCATCTAAACCCAGGTTAAATATGCACCCATATTTGCATGAGTATTATTCAGTACAACAATTCAAAGCTGCATATGCAAGTCCAATTCCTGCATTGACTGACCAATCTCAGTGGCCTGAGGTGGAAATAGAATTTACCTTGTGTCCCCCTGTCACTAGAAGAAAGGCTGGGAGGCCTAAACAGAGCAGATTCAAAGCTTGGATTGAGAAAGGTGGTTGTAGTAAGAAGGGGGAAAAGGAAAAGGAAAAGAATGATAAGCCCAAAAGGGCTCAAAAAGGTAACAAAAATAGATGCAAGTTGTGTGAGGTACTTGGGCACAGAATTGGTTCATCCAAGTGCATCTACACTCCTCAGAGGCCAAAGTATGTTTATGTTACTGTTTTTGCAAGTTTTTGATTTTGCTACTTGTTCTAGTATCTAACCAAGTCAAATGCTTTATTTTTTAGGAGGAAGCGTGCAGAAAAAGCCCCACCGCTTGTTGTTGAACAATGCTGGCCAGTGAAAAAAGCAAGACTCAGTGGCTATAGAAGGAAGAGCACTAAGCAGATAATGTTTGGTGACAAAGATATGGAGCTAACTGAAACTGTTACTGCTGAACATGAGCTAAGTGTTTGTGTTTTGGACGATGTGATGCATACTGAATCTGTTTTGCAGACGCTAGGGCAATCTGAAACTGTTGCAGATGAAGCAACTGTTGTGCTGCCATTCGAATCTGCTTTGACAACTGTGTTGCCATGTTTGGAGGTTGTGCTGCCAAGTGTTGAGTTGCAAACTGAAGTAGTTGAACAATGTGTGCCATCTACTCAATCTGCAGAAGTGCAAACTGAAGAAGTGAGACATGGTCAGGTGCAAAAGTTGAGGGGGCCAAAAAGCAAGAGCATCAGCATCAACAAACTATGCGCCGTGGAACCAAACGGTGGAAAAAAGCAGAAGAAATCGAGTGGTAGAAAGAAGCAGAAGAAATAGAGTCGAAAACATTCAAATTTGATGTGAAAACTTAAGTTTGTTGTCATTTGATGTGAAAACTTATGTTCTTTCATGTGATAACTTATGTGCTATGATGTTGATTTGACTTGAAATAAAATTCAAATTTGAACCGATATTCAAATTTGAACATATCTTCAATATTTTTTGAGTTCATTTGTTTGTTCTGTGATGTTGCATCGTTTTATGTACTACTATGCACTTTAGTTCATAAATCCAACCCTTTTTGTGAATTCCAACTCATAGTCACGGACAATGTTGACCAAACAGGCTCCAAAGTAAGGGAAAACGGCCCCATTTCTAAGCAAGTTTTTTTCGACCTTCTCAAAATCACCCAAAAAAGATTTTCTTAGCTTATATTATACCTATATAGGATCAATACGAAGTCTCACCTTTTTTTGAATAAGTATTCATATTATTTAATTTATTTTTGAAAAAACACCCTTTAATACAAAGTTAGCAATAAAACAAGTTTAAAAATTTTAAATGCAAAAATAACTTCAGATCCTCCTTAGTCACTCTAAAATGAAGCTAAGGTGATGTTTTTGATTTTTTTGCATTTTCAAAACCTCAAACCCTCTTCTCACTCCTGTGAACTCCATGCAACCTCAGTCGAGATAGTCCAATTTGTGAAGGTTTTTTCAAGCAAAGATCATTAGATCAAGTTTATCATTTTATATCATAACTATGTAACATAAAAAGGCTATATGCGCAGGTTTTTCATTTTTTAGATTTTTTTTGAATTAGTTATACACATTTGAATGTTCGGTCAAACCTTTCAAAACCCCATTGACTGCCTCCAAACCCCATGTAACCCTAGCGCCAAACGTCCACCGTCGATCTAACCCTAACGCCAAACTGCGGCCGTCGGATAGGCCTTCTAGAAGGATTCCGTGGGGGCGATCCGTGGGCTCCAATCTGATTGGCCACCGTTTTTTCTCTCTGACGAACAGATAACGTTGAGCGGGGGATCATCTAAGTGACCGTTGGGCCGAGCGGATCGGGCCCGGCAGAGCCTGGCGTGCGTGCGCACGGCCGTCGAGAGGGGGATGGGATGCATGCGAGAGGGTCAATGACATGTGGGCCATCCCTGTCCCATGCATGCCATGCAACGTCGCAGCCTAGCTATTCTTTGCTCGTGAACACCTAGCCCGCCATTGCATGCACGCATCGACGCAGTAAAGCACGGCAGGGGCGCAACGTATAGGTATGTCGCATCTAAGCTATTTTAACAAATGCATGTTTGAACGAGACGGACGCGTCGATGGTGCAGCTCCTTTTTCAGTGTCACGCGCGGATGAACGAGCCTGTTTCCCACGCGGCGTCACCGCCGATGCAAGTGCACGAAACGATGCAACTCGCCTGTGCTGCCCGTGCCTCTTTGGATGCTCTGGCCGCCGTTTTTTGAATTAATGCCCGCAATTACTTATGCCAGTGCGAACGGAGAAGAGAAAACGATCCAGAAGGCACCGTGTACACATTGACCACAGCTGCAACGCGGCTATAAAAGGGCACCATTTCCTCATCCTCTCACACTCATCTCTCAAGCCTCCTCCCCTTCTTCTTTTCGAGCCAAATCCCACTCGAGCCACCATGCAGTTCAACGGCCCTACCTACCGTCGCCCTCCCACCGTGCCGGAGAGGCAGTACCCGGCCGGAGTCGTCGTCGAGAATAGCCTGAGGGTGTGGGCCATCTCTAGGTGGAGGGCCCTAGAGAGTTCGCTCGCTTCTTCCTCCAAGCCGGCTACCGCCACCTCCCTCCGGGCACTCCGCCCATGTTCCACCTCCACGAGCAGTACGATGGCAACGCCAACGGCCTCGTCATCGGCCTCCACGTCACCTTCACCAACCCCTACGACGCTCACCACCTCCTCGGCCAGGTGTTCTGGTGTGGATGCGAGTTTATCGCGTTCACGACCTACAACATCTTCACCAACTTCCACCACATCTTCCCTCACCCCAACGGCATGCACACCCTCCCCTACCAGATGCCGGAGGATGACGAGTGAGGGGCCCAAGGAGGAGGGGCCAAGGAGTGGCAAGGAGGAGGGGCCAAGGAGTTGTTCAAGGGGCGAGTCTTCTATCTATCTAGTTTGGGGCTCTAGTTTGTGTTTGTGTTGGTTCGGGCGTGTGTGCCCGTGTCTTTTATATATCTAGTTTTAATTATTTTACTTTCATGTTTTATGAACTATATGTAGTGGGGGGATGCCCCTCTATATGTTTTATCTATCTATGCTACTAGGGTACCCGATGCCCCACTATCTATCTATATGTTTTTTCGGTCCTAAAGTTTCTCCATTGCATTTTATTTCTGTGGCCATGTGTACTAAAAAACAATTGATCTGGTATCTAAAATGTACGTTACCAAGAAATTGACAATAAAGATTATGTACTGTACTACATAATCATACAGTTGGTATACAATGCATTTGAAGACAATGGGCAAGAAAAATGCTAATTATCTGGTGCTGATGACATGCGCAAGTGTTGTTTGATGTTTAAATCATGCTTGCTATGTCATTTTTTGCTGCCAAACATGGCATTAGCGAGAAAGGTCATTTGGGCACTGAATGTATTAAAGTATACACCATATATAAAAATGTCTAGCCAAAAGATTTGGGTGTACACCCATGACCAAGTATGGATCCGCCCCTGGTTGTAAGGGGATGCCCCTCTATGTTGTAAGGAGATGCTACTAGGGGCACACTAGATGTCTTCTTTTTTGGGCACAACCTTTTTCGGTTGAAACACACGAGTAAAAACTTTGAAAACACCATAGCACAAGTAAAAAATATATTAAGAAATGGTGCTTGGTTGAAATAAACTAGAACCAAACAATTGCAACTTTTTTGGTTCACAAAGACTGCTCAAATAATTATCTCAAATAGCTTATGCATAAAAATATCTCAAATAATTATCAGATGAGTTATCTCAAAAAAGGTGACTGCAGGAAACTTAAAATTTGTGAAATGATCTAAAGCCGAAAAGATATATCGATGTTAATGACCGTGTGCATTTTTTTTGCACTCCTTTTATCAATGGGCCTGGATATGTTCTATTCGGCCCTGCCTAACTTCTATATGGGCCTGGCCTTTTCGGGCAACTGTGGACGAACCTTTTTTTCCTTTTCTCCCTCTACCACTGAAACTGAAACTGATGACGAACTGAAGAAATAAAAAACGGGGCCGAAACAGAGTGGAGAGGACATGCTGAATTCATACAGCGCAACACTTTTATTCAAATGTACATATCATCCCGATTACAAATGATGCCCAATCTATTCACTTACGACTAATTATCATCACATAAACAAATGCGAGACCAATTACACAAACATAAAAAAGTGCGGCCATGAGCCCCATCAAATTGCCCTGCTTCTGCAATTTGATGAGTTTCTTCATCTGCTTGTTCAGCTTCTTCAGCTCTGCCGTCACTCCTGCATCCCCCACAGTAGCACCAATGGAAGGGCGGGCGCCCCCGATGGAATTGCCAGATCCAGGGACCCCGGATCCAGATGCGCCCGATCCAAACTTGCCCAACTTCTCCGCCTCCAACAGTAAATCGAGCTCCCCCGATGCACCCTCCAGTTGAATCCGCTCTATGTACTCATCTAGCCACTCAAAATGGGTGCATTGCTTCAATTTCTGAAATCGGAAAGATGAACCCTAAATCCCAAATCCGATGGGGAAAAATGGGCAAATATGAAATTGGGAGACAAAAACCAAAATTGGCATATTGAGAAGTAAAATCTCACCTTTCCCTGCTCTGGTTTGCTCTCGCATTTCACGAATTCCCGCCCAAGGTTGCCATTCTTGTCGGTCGTTGTGACTAGCCGCTTCAGGGGTGCGATACGTGGGCATGCAGGGCATCTTGTCATGGGCACTGCGCCATAGCGCGGCCATGAGCGGCGGGAGGCTGAAGCGGAGCTCGACATTGCTAGGTCGCGGCCCGGAACGGCGTTGCTGCGCGTCGTCGCCGAAGAAAAAAAACAACAACGGTCGGGGAGGGGGAGGGGGGAGGATGGGCTCGGGTGCTGCACGGCTCGGGGCACGGCTCGGTGTCCTCTTGTACCAATGCTGACCTGGATAAGTTAGTGGGTCCCACGCTGTGGATCCCGCTCACCTGACCAATGCTGAGTTGGATAAGTTAGTGGGTCCCATGCTGTGGGTCCCGCTCACCTGATTCGAGTTTTAAACATGTGTCTTTGGATTAGGCAGCAGTGTCGCATGGGAGCTATTTTTTCCAACGAAGATGTCGCATGAGAGCGATTACAACCAACTACGTCGCATGAGAGACAGTTCACACCAACGACGTCGCATGGAAGCTATTCACCCTTTTACTTCACACCCTGCCTGACGAAAGAGCAGAGGCCACAAAGCGTGGCCAAAAAGTCAAAAGACGTTAGTATCTGGGGAGAAATTCTGAATAGGACCGTTCAACAGTAGATTAAGGCGGCGTGTGTGATAGGCTGATAGCCGGCCCAATGCTTTATTCAGAAGAGCGGCACAAACAGGACATGTAGAGAGAGAGAGAGAGAGAGAGAGAGAGAGAGAGAGAGAGAGAGAGAGTATGGGCATGGCCACTTGGATGGATCGATGAGGCCATGAGGGAGGGGAGGGGCTCGTCGATCACTGTCGATGGGTAAAGCCCAACCAACTGACAAGACTTTGCTAAAACACATCAAGGCCGATTGTCAGTCTGATGCTGCACAATGTACGGCTAGCAAAAAAAAAAGGATTCGTTAGGTCGTCGCTGCATGTGAAAAATCTTGGTTTCATACATGTGTTACAACTACAAGTAGCGAAAATGTCGTTGGTTGTGCCTTGCCTGCACCAATAAGTTGACAGTACAAATTCTAGCTAACCTGCAAATCACACATGTTAATAACGCTGCTACACTTGGGAAGTGTCAAGCTTAATTATGATTGCAAGATATAGTTATTGTTTCCATCATCTCAATTATTGGTTACTTATATATACCTTGCAAGTGCTGCATATGCTGAGCTATATATATATATATATATATATATATATATATATATATATATATATATATATATATATATATGTTCATCGTCAAGTCTCATATCATGATGCTCTTGCAAGTCTACGAGACTGCCATGTGGCCTGGCTATTTGTTTATCCCTACTCTTGACTGATCACTGATTGCTTAATTAGCGGCCTGGAAAATACAGGCCCTTCACGTTGCTGCTACTACTAGTTGGAAGTTGGAACCATCGTCTCTCGTGCACCTGTCCTGATTCTGAACGCGGATTTTTCGCGACTGATTTGTGGCTCTCTGTTTAGATTAGTGCTCATGCAGTTGCGACTTGTACTTAATTACTACTCTCTCCGTCCGAAAAAGCTTGTCCCTGAAATGGATGCAGTTGGGACCTGTACTTAATTGAGTGACAAGCTTGGGACAGTTTCTTGAGAAGTGGTTTGCTAAAAGGCCAATGTATGGCAAATAAATGCGGCAGGATGGTGGATTTTCCCTTTTACTGTGTGTGTGTGTGTAACTGAACAAATGCCAATATTTTTTACCAGACCCATGCCCTCCTACTCTGGTCCATGTGTTAATCTTTGCAAGTAAGGGCTTGTATATATATTTATGAATTTGGATTGCGACCTGTACTGAATTACTATACAACATGTTCAGTTTCTTCGGAAGTGGTTTGCTAAAAGGCGAATGTATGTATGGCAAAGAAATGCGGCAAGATGGTCGATTCCCCCTTTTACTGCGTGTGTAACTGAACAAATACCAGGAACAGTTTTTTCTTCTTCTATACGTAGGATTTATTTTATCTTTTTTGTCACGGATACGTTTTCTGGTATTTTTTCACGAAACTTCACGCGGTAGTAGATTGGGAACCCAGGTTGGATATCCCCAAATGTCACACATTTCTGAATTGTTTTGGTATTTTTTTACATTTAATATTCGTATAGGTGTGTGGAGCACCCAGAAGCTCCTGTGCATTTTCCCTTCTTCTATATATTTATCAATTTGTATTTCAGCAGATGAGTGCAGGAGGAGGAGATGGAGCACCCTATGCTGCTTGCTTGCTGGCTTGCTTGGTTGTGTGTTGTGTTTTGTTAGCTAGGCTGGGAAGGTGGGTGAGAGGCCGTTGTTTATCACATGGCATTTGATTAATGAACTAACCCCTGCCTGCTTCCATGTAGTATGAAGCGTCGGGACTGCCTTCACGAGCTTGCAGGAAACTCCAATACTGTCATGTGTCATGTCATTAACCACTGATTGGGCCGTTTGACTAGTAATCAAAGGTACATGGCCCAAGGAAGGCATGTGCAGTGCATTCATTGAGGCAAGTATTAGAACTAAACTAATGTAAGCCCAACATGCATGCACCCCAATCAGTCTCACACATGGGCGACTCCACTTTCAGTAAAAAAGAAGAAGAAGAAACAAACTGCTGGTCCTGGAGGCAAACCTCCGAGAAGAAACTGCTTGCACAAACCGAGGACGGGTTCAGTGCAACGGTGGTTTCCGGCATCGGCATCACTGGCACGTTTGTCAGTACCTACAAACAACGGTGCATTTCAGCTACTAAATATGGTTCGATTAGCACTACTTTCTAACTATCTTTTATATACAGCAATGGAGGAACTAGTTGGGTGCGTACAGGTACAGGATCCAAGGCCGGTCAAGTTGTGCCAACTGACTGACAGTCAACCTTGGGTGCAGGATCCAAAGGCCCGTCAGCCTGTGGGCAAATTTAAACCATTTTCGCGGTGTCAATCTGTCGCGAGGCACACCATCCATCATCACTAGTTAATGCCCAGGCAAGGCAATTTTGCTCCAGGCCTCCAGCCAAACACAAGCAGGCCCTGAGTACCAGGCAGCAGGTCAGGTCAGGTGGGCAAGTGACACTTGCATCTGAAACAGCTCCAGACAACTCTCTTCTCTTCTTCTTCTTCTTCTTCCGGTGGAGTCCCGCGAAATGCTCCGGGTTCCCGTCAGTGGCTCAAGAAATCGCTCCCGGGTTTAAGGTACAATCTCCCCCCGCCCCCCCTTCGAGTTTTCAAACAGGAAAAAAAATGGCTTTTATTTCTTGTGTGCTTGATTCTCGGTTCACTCCTTCACTCCCCTACTCCTACAACAGTAGAACGGAATCTCCTTGAGCTCCTCTTCCATTTCCCCTCTCTCACAAACCTGCTGGCACCAAGAAATGT
>NC_041388.1:692535371-692543825 GCF_002162155.2 Triticum dicoccoides
CAGGCTCTATCCAGATCTGAGCGGCCGGATTGGGAGCTTTGGTGTGAGCGAATCTCTCTCACTCCATAATCTGTTTCTTCTTCTTAACGACTGTCAAATTCCTGTTACCGTAAGAGGAACATGTACTGTCCGTATGTAAATCTCCGGAGGATAGCTCTCAGTCACCATCGTCTTCTTCTTCTGTGGAGTGTGGAGCCGCCGACAGCTTTTTACCGTTTCTGTCAGCTTCCAAGTTCCGTATCGGAAAATATCTCTGGATCTGATTCAGAAAGAGATTTAACATTCTGTCTTTTTCATCTTGTTATAAGTTTCCTATAGCAGACAGCAACCAATTTCCCGTGTGTCATTTGTCGCGAGGCCAGCGCGTCGCATTCGGAGGACACCACTGAGGCAGCGAGTGAGTGAGTGAGCAGTGCCAGCAAGCTTGGTTGCTGCTGCTAGCCCTCCTGCCTTTAGGTCCCAGACAGCTCTGTCTCTCTCATGTAGTGATGTGTATTTATTATTAAGGCTTCTCTTTGCTCTTTGCTCTTTCCTTCGTCTGCTGAGAAATGCTCCGGGTTTAAGGTACAATCTTTGCTCTTTTCCCCCTTCGAGTTTTCAAAAAGAAGGGGAAAAAAGCAGAGTATTTCTTTCCTCTGTGCTTGATTCTTGGTTAGTGTAGTATGTTTGTTTCTCTTTATCTGCTTGGGGTTCAGACAAATTTCTGTTACTCTTGCTTCAGTGGATGCTGCTGCTTCACTCCCCCCCTTGGAGAGATGCTAGCTAGCTAGCTACATCTGAGCAGCTGGAAATTAGCTAGGAATCTATCACTCACTCTGTTCTCTTGTACCCCCTCCGTCCGGAATTACTTGTCCATCCATTTCTCCGGCAAGTAGTTCCGGAAGGAGGGAGTACTAGTTTTCTTTTAGAAAAGGAGGATGACCCCCGGCCTCTGCATCTGGGAGATGTATACGGCCACTTTATTGATTATTCTCGAGGACCTTACAAAGTATTACAACAATATGCCTGAATCCGCCATCTTGGCAACATATGCCACTACTCCTATCCATATGATGAAGGGGTGCTACCTGGGCCACATACCCGGTCTACTCACCTAAGCCTATCATCAAAAGCCAGAAGCCCCAGCCGAGTCACATACCGGGTCTGGGGCATAAACTGGTCTGACGCACTCACATGAACTAGTTTCTATTCCTGTTTCATAAGTTAGTAAGCTCTTCGAAATTTTATTTTTGGTTTACCTTTCTGTTTGTGGATAGAAGAGGAGAAACATCTTCTCTAAAGTTTGTTTTGCTTCTGAAAAGGAACAGTCAATAGTAACTTGACTTGCCCTCTTGGACAGCTAACTAACTAACTTGCCACCCTTTCAGGGAGCACAAAGGGAAAATTGTCCTGGGGTTAGGTAAAAAAGAAGAAGGACATGGCTGACATTGAAGCTGGCGGCAAGCCAGCCACTGAGTCTGACACTGCAACATTGATCCCAAACAGTGGAAACCTAGAAGGTTCAAGCAAGGCCACAAAGACCTGCAGGTTCAAGGACGACGACGAGGTCGTCGAGATCACGCTCGATGTTCAGCGCGATTCAGCGTCGGTCCAAGCCGTCAGGCCGGTGGCCGCGGAGGCTGCGGTGGCCGCCGCGAGGAAGAGATATGACAGAAGCAAGAGCACCGCTGCAGTGGCGCTCAAGGGCTTGCAGTTTGTGACGGCGAAAGTCGGCTCTGACGGCTGGGCCGCCGTGGAGAAGCGGTTCAACCACCTGCAGGTTGATGGCGTCCTGCTCCGTTCCAGATTTGGGAAATGCATTGGTAACTACTTCTAGAACAGTCTGTTCAGTGAATGCAGACAAGTATATAGTTCAGGTAGTAATTGCTTTTCGTTGTGTGTGTGTGCAGGGATGGACGGGTCCGACGAGTTTGCGGTGCAGATGTTCGATGCGTTGGCGAGGAAGAGAGGGATCGTCAAGGAGGTGCTGACCAAGCCGGAGCTCAAAGAGTTCTGGGAGCAACTCAGTGATCAGGGTTTCGACAACCGTCTCCAAACGTTCATCGACATGTTAGTACTTCTCTTCTGCTAAATGTTGTCATGGGTTCCTTCCTTCTGAACATAGGTGCACAGCACTTACCACCTCTTTGTTCAGGGTTGACAAAAATGCCGATGGGAGAATCACAGTAGAGGAGGTCAAGGAGGTTAGTCACAACTCACAAGACCCCAAACTGAAAAGATCTAGTCTTAGTGAGTAAATTTGAAGCATATATTAAGCAAATGATGCACGCTTTCGCAGATTATCGCCCTCAGTGCATCAGCAAACAAACTTTCCAAGATCAAGGAGCGCGCTGATGAGTACGCAGCACTCATCATGGAAGAGCTTGACCCTAAAAACTTGGGCTACATAGAGGTATTATGTTCAATCAAGTACATCCTCTGTTCTTTGTTCACAAAAAAAAGTACATCCTCTGTTCCTAAATATAAGACGAGGTAGTAACAATCAGAGATTCGCGGCATGGTTTCTTCCTAATTAACCACTCGATCTAAACGTTTACAGCTCGAGAGCTTGGAGTCGCTCTTACTGCAGACACCATCTGAAGCCGTTGCAAGATCGACCATCACCCACAGCTCCAAGCTCAGCAAAGCTCTTAGCATGAGGCTCGCGCCTAGCAAGGACACAAGCCCACTTCGCCACTACTGGTTGCAGTTTACCTTCTTTGTAGAGGAGAACTGGAAGCGCATATGGGTCGCGGCTCTCTGGATCTCCATCTGCATAGCCCTTTTCGTTTGGAAGTTCATCCAGTACCGCAACCGAGCTGTATTTAACATCATGGGCTACTGTGTGGCCACTGCAAAGGGTGCCGCCGAGACCCTGAAATTCAATATGGCCCTCGTCCTTTTTCCTGTCTGCCGAAATACAATCACTTGGATCCGATCGAAGACAAAGATTGGAGCTGTTGTACCCTTCAATGACAACATAAACTTCCACAAGGTAATGTGAATAAGTGGTATTTCTGCATTAAGTAAGGATATATCCTGAGAATAACCTGCTGACGATGTCTGATAGATAATTTAGCACTTAACATAGCTAGCACTTGTATGTTACCATTGTGCAGGTAATAGCAGCAGGGGTTGCAGTTGGTGTAGTTTTGCATGCAGGTGCCCATCTGACATGTGATTTTCCTCTCCTGCTCCATGCAAGTGATGCAAAATACGAACCAATGAAGCCTTTCTTTGGGGAGACAAGGCCACCAAATTACTGGTGGTTTGTAAAAGGAACTGCGGGGTGGACAGGTATTGTCATGGTAGTGCTCATGTCAATATCCTTTGTGTTAGCCCAGCCATGGTTCCGACGTAACAAGCTCAAGGACACTAATCCACTCAAGAAGATGACTGGTTTCAATGCCTTCTGGTTTACACACCACCTGTTTGCTATTGTGTATGCACTGCTCATCGTACACGGAACAAGTCTGTATCTGACCAAGGAGTGGTACAAGAAAACGGTAAAAGTCTATCTATGCCCTAATAATGCCAATAGAGAATTCTAATGATCAGAATTATTGATAAATTTTCTTACTATTTTCAGACATGGATGTATATCGCTTATCCTGTCTTCCTATATTCATGCGAGCGCATCGTTCGGTTATTCAGGAGACATGATTCAGTTAAGATTCAGAAGGTACCACCATGACGAAATCCCTTTCATATGGCTTTTCATTGTTTGTCTTTTTGACCTTAAAATTAAATAATCGGACACAAATTTACTGTCTTTTCTTTTAAATATAGTGCACCTTAATATGTGCCAAGCCATTTAACATGGGAGATGGATTGCTGAACAGCAAAGAAGCCTTAAATTATTGAAAATTCTGAATTCACTCTTTCTTAGCCTTTAATTTTTGTATCCTAAACAGGTTGCGGTATATCCTGGGAATGTGTTGGCTCTTTATATGTCCAAGCCACCTGGTTTCAAATACCGGAGTGGGCAGTACATCTTCATAAATTGCGGCGCTGTATCTCCATATGAATGGTACCCAAGCCACACACTTTGAGAAAAAGAAAACAGTTGCATTAATATAATTATGAAATCAGCAGATGACTAATAGTATGTAAAAAATGTTCTATCACAGGCATCCATTTTCCGTTACATCGGCACCAGGAGATAATTACCTCAGTGTCCACATTCGCACAAGGGGTGATTGGACTTCTCGGCTTAGGACTGTCTTCTCTGAGGTAAATCAGCCTTTTTGGGTCTTTGGTTTGTCTAGTGACCACATCCTGTTGGAAGTTTGTGTAACCGGAGAAACATGTCAAAGGATGTTTTGGAGAACGAATAGAGATATGCCAATAACAACGTGTGACAGAATTACCTATAGGGGGTGCTTCAAATACTTGTTGTCCCAAATGTAGCGTAATCTTGCTTAAAATACTTAGATGTCTGAAGCATTGTGAATTGTTAAGGTTTTGATTTTTCATATCAATGCCACTGCTCTACTTGATGGAACTGATAATAACCTTAAATGTAAACCAGGCGTGTCGGCCTCCCACTGATGGAGAAAGTGGACTCCTTAGAGCTGACCTCTCCGTGGGAATCACTGACAGCAACGCAAGGTGAAAAGGCACATCTTCAGTTGCTTCAAAAAAAATGTTTAACCATGCAATATATATTTCAAACTCCTTTTTCTGATCCCAAACTTTGTTTGACATGTACTAGATTCCCTAAACTTATGATCGATGGACCATATGGTGCTCCAGCACAAGATTACCGGGAATACGATGTGCTGCTGCTCATCGGACTTGGCATCGGAGCCACCCCTTTGATCAGCATTGTGAAGGATGTGCTTAACCACATCCAGCGTGGGGGATCGGTTGGCGGAACAGAGCCGGAGGGCAGTAGCAAGGGAAAGAAGAAACCATTCATGACCAAGAGGGCCTACTCCTACTGGGTCACAAGAGAGGAAGGCTCCTTTGAATGGTTCAGAGGGGTGATGAACGAGGTGGCCGAGAAGGACAAGGATGGGGTGATTGAGCTCCACAACCACTGCTCGAGCGTGTATCAGGAGGGCGATGCTCGTTCCGCGCTCATCGTCATGCTCCAGGAACTCAACCATGCCAAGAAGGGGGTTGATATTCTGTCCGGGACCAGCGTCAAGACCCACTTTGCCAGGCCTAATTGGCGAAGCGTCTTCAAGCGTATCGCGGTCAACCATGAGAACCAACGCGTTGGTACGTCTTCTCGCTGCTGCCATTCTCACATTGATCCGGTACTACGAATGTTGGTGACTAGTTACCATCGATCGTCTGCTAACGCACCTTAATATAATTCTGCTTCAGGGGTTTTCTACTGCGGCGAGCCTGTTCTTGTGGCGCAGCTGCGGCAGCTGTCGGCAGACTTCACCCACAATACAAACACAAAGTTTGACTTCCACAAGGAGAATTTCTAATTATATATACTATATGTAGCTGATGTAAGAGCATGTCTATGTATGGTCTGCAACATAATAAGGTACAGAAATAGTAATACAGGTTTTCATTTGGACCGGTTTAGACACTTTATCACGAGATCTTGGTTACTGAACAAATCGCGAAACTGGTGACACTTTCGGCTTGCTCTGCTCTAGGCTCTAGCTCCAAAAATATCACATATGAAAATCAACTCCGACAACAAAAAATCACATCTAAAAATCACCTTGAGCTGGGGAGGTCGATCGGACAAGAATGGGATTCCCAGAAGAACGAACATAGCTCCATTTGGATTAGTGACAATGCAAATGCCACCTGTACCCTAATACACAATAAGTTCATTTCACAAGTGGTTTGCTAATCAAAATACGTAACTAAAGTACAGAGCAGTATACTACATAACCACAATAAGTACATTTGGATTAGTGACTTCACCCACAATAAGTTCATTCTCCATGACAGCTGTATTTCTTCCAAGGGAATTACATAACCACAAGAATGTCATAAGACTAACTCACTAAAGAACGTACGGTGCAAATAAAATTGCAGAAAAGGTGTCCGGTGTCGAGTTTCTAAGATGAACGAGACATTTCTGGGCGGGAGTGCATCAACGTAGCAAGGGCGGTAGGGGAATGCATGGTCCATGCCTCTAACTTGTTGGTGATGTTTCTCAAGATATATGTAGCCTCCTAGATACTGCATTCTGGAAGTCTGGAGATGATATGTCCCCACCGTGTCACTAAATTTGAGAAGAAGCGCATCCTTGTATGGATGGAATCCGACAATACTGCAGCCCCACCCCCAAAGGTCTTCATCTGGAACTGTAATGTTATCATAGTTAATGAAGTTGTGTTCATCCGAGTTCCATGAGTAGTCGAAACCGTCTCTACTCTCCAATTGCTCCTCCTCCTCGTCCTCCTCCTCATCATCATCACCATCCTCGTCCTCATCCTCATCGTCACCATCATCGTCATCATCATCATCATCATCATCATCATCATCATCATCCACATAGCTATCTTGTTTTTCCTTCTCTTCACCTTGTGTCTCATCATCATGATCATCATAGTCATCGTTGTCATCATTATCATCATCAACATAGCTATCTTGTTCTTCCTTCTCTTCACCTTGTGTCTCGTCATCATTATCTTCTTGTTCATCCTCTTCATCTTGTGCCTCGTCATAGTTATCTTTGTCCTCTTCCTCTCCACCATCCTCGTAGTCTCCGGTCCCGTCATCGCAATCATCATCGATTTCCTCATTGTTGCCATCTTCGAATAGGCTGATTAAGTCTTTGTTGCCTTCAGCCAATTCCCATGTCATCCTTGGTTCCATCCTCGGTTCACTACTAAGATATTTCATCATACGGTCATGCTCTTTGAGGTCGGCACGGTGTGCCAATGTCCATCCCAACTGATCATCGGCCAACTCCATTAGATCCCATACTTCAAGCAGGAGATCATTGAGCACGGCATAGCGGATCCCTCTATTGCAACTCCCTAAGTACCTCGTTGGCAGTGCTCATTGACGCAATCTCTTGCGGCCATAAGGATGCCCTGGAAGCTGAACCATCTGGTATGTCCCCTCCGAGCAACGCAGGATCATGAGGACACCACTATGGCAGTGCACGTAGAGTGAGCCATGCCAGTACTCGGCCGACCACCACGTGCGCAGATCCTTATAGAGCGGCGTGGTCACCACATCGTACAGGTTTCCCGAGGCGCGGCGCCCTGGCGTGAACTTGCGGCTCTCCCACTGGCCTGTCCGTGAAGACAACACCAACACGTGGAATACATTCTCCTTGGGCACCTTTTGGTTGGGCTCTTCCTTAGATTCAGAGAATGGTTCGTCTTGTCCAAACAAGTTGGGTAGCCACGTGTCCTCCCAATCGATCCAGCACGGGCACGGTCGGCGTGTCCACTCATCTTGCTCATCGTTGCGATCTAGCTTTTCCGTGGGTAAGAAGAACACCTCGTAGTGCCGCGACACGGCCGGGTCAAAGGCGAGAAACACGCCCTCGACCCTACACGGCCAGCGTGTCGGCGGACACGGCAAGCGGGCATACTGCAACGTGGCTCGAAAAGTGGCTGCAGAGGCCGAGCTCCACTGAGCTCTATATACATTTCTCAGCCAAAATACCTTTTCCATAACTCAAAAAAATCTGAAAAAATGTTTTCATGTAGACATATACTTATAGTATACGTGTACAAATTTTCATAAACATATATATTCATATGTGATGTATACAAAAAAGACAAATACACAGATTGAAATAGGCTTTTTCTTTGTTGTATTTGTGTCAGATTTTTGTCTTTTTTATGTAGCATGCAAATGATCAAATTAGTTACTGAAAATTTATACATACTTAAAGAATATGCATATGTATTTGTACAAAAAAAATTGGCATTTTTAAAAACTTTTAAATGTATTTTGATATATTTTTTGGTAAAACGGGCTTCCTGGAGCCCGGTCTCTATGACGCCTCACTCGACGTGGCTGGGTTGCACACGTATATCATATTAGGATTGAACGAGCGCTTCCCCGTGACGAGGAGCAAGCCGTTGGAGTGCTGCTTTACGATGCAATCCCAATGGTCCCAGAAGAGACGCCGGTAGCCGGGCACGTGGGCGTCGGCCGACGGCGATGGCGGCGGGCCGAAGAAGGCGAAGTCGGGGTCGTAGCCGTGGTAGGTGGCGAAGACGCCGGGGAACTCGCGCGGGAAGACCTGCGGGAGGAGGAGGGTGTGGGCGTGGGCGCCGACGAGGTCGCGCCACGCGCGGCAGACACAGTGGGACACGGCGAGGGCGTGGCCGGGGAGGCGCCTGAGGATTTCGAGGAGGAGGTCGCTGGGGAGGGCTACGCCGTTGCCGTCCATCACGCCGGCCAGGTCGCTCTCAAAAGTCGGGGTGGGCGATCTCGGGTACAAAGAGAGGAATAATAATGGGATCTGGCGATGGAGTTTTTTTTTTGTTCTTTTGCAAATACAAGCGAACCGGCGTAGCTGCCTTGTAT
>NC_041388.1:692544048-692546321 GCF_002162155.2 Triticum dicoccoides
AAAAAACCGTCCGCCAACCAGCTCAATCATCGGATCGGTCACCCTACGGGCCGTTAGATCCTTTTGCACAAAACCGTTAGATTGGCGTCGTCCTCCTCCCCATAGGCGCCCCCGTCTTCTATCATTTTCACGAATACGCAAGACTGCGTGTCATTATCACAAAGAGTGTGAAATGGTTATAAGGTACACAAGCCGGCAATTTTCGGATCCATTCGGACCATCCGAGTATCTCGGTCTCTTCGAGTGACCGTGGCCAACCTTTTGTACTCTTCTGTTTCCATTCGGAATTTCCGAGTGATTTTGTTCGGTCTCACCGAGTGACCGTGTATTCTTCTTGTATTGCACTTGAAATTCTAAAGTGGTTTCGCTCGGTCTCACCGAGTGAATTGGGTGCCTTGTGATAAATTTTCTAACATCCATTCGGTCTTACCGAGTCAAATCCACTCAGTCTGTACGCAGTGACTCTACAGTTTTTGCCCCTGGCCTGTTTTGACTCTACAAGTTGCATCTGACCTTGGATTGAGATGATCTAAATATCAAAGTCGGCCACTTCGACAAGATGAAGATTTTTCATGTTGAAACCTTTGTCATTTTAGTCCATCTTAATTGTGTTTTTGGGCATGCTAAAATCTTGTGTCAATAGGTAGTAAGTGCGAGAGCATGTACATGAGCTGGCTTGTTAGTAAGTGCACGAGCTAGCAGAAGAAGGTGTAGGGGTGTTGATCCCAACAGAACTATGGTAATAACAATTAGATCTCTCTGGTTCCAGCTCTAGCCCAAAGCATAACCACCGCGAGTCTATCAAAGACGCATCCATTGGTACTTCCGTATCCACCATGCAGTCGTAGTAAGAGAGAGGAAAACCCCTTCCATAGGCATGCGGAGCATGATGACAATGCGACACTAACTAGTCAAGGAAAGGTAACTTCGGGTGAAGAAGATCAATAGTTGTGCGGCACCAAGAGAGGACCTCATGCTATACCTGTCGGCATATGGAGCAACCTACGAGGATGTGCTGCATATCATCACTCTCGTGGTCATAGAGAACACACTTGTCGGAATGAAGGAGGCCCCTACAGTCGAGGCAATCCACCATACAACATTTGTTTTGGAGGGCACGCCAGATGAAGACCTTGACGCGCAAGGTAGCCAATGTCTTCAAAGTGAGTCTCCAATGGGGGCTTCTATAGCACCAGAAAACAGGGCACCATATCAAGACTTGGCCGAGTAAGCCCGAGACGAGGTGCATTGCCACCGAAGCATGTCCGGGTTGGCTGAGAGGGGAGTGTGTTGAAGCCGGAGCAAAAGCTCGATGTACTGGACCATCTCCGCAGGACCAAGCATGCCTTGGATGTCATGTACCCAGGAACTGAGGTGCAAACCCTCCTGAAGAGTGCAAGTCTTTTGTCATCAACACGGGACTTGGGCGAAGACCAAGGGGGGTAACTCCGAGATGGACTTTCCATCAATCTAGTGATCCATCTAGAAAGGCAGGAGGACCCGTCGCCAATAGTCCATACGGTGGATCCCGGAAGATAGCCCTCGGGGTCACATGCAATATGGCGATGCTGGTAGGGGCTAGATGGGTCAATCTTCTGGAATCAAAGCTAGCAAGTTCGCAAAGCAATGCTTGAGCGCCAGAGATTACGAATCCCGAGTATGCCAAGGGAGGTCGAACAGCAAACACGATCCCAGTTGACGAGGCATTGACCACCACACGCATCCTTATGAGCAACCCATAGGAAGCCTCAAATGACACAGATCACTTGCATGAGGATCATCTTCTTGAAGGCAATGATGATGAGGTAGTGGACCGGGATGGGACTGTGGACAAGTGCTAACAAGGTCAAGGTGGGTTCTTTCCAATTGGAAAGAGGGAGACCAAGATACTGCACCGGGAAGGTGGCAACGGGACACATCATTTCTGAGGCAACGTTGGTGAGGTATTCATTAGAACATTGGATTGGCATGACAAAACATTTGGAGAAGTTCATATGGAGTCCCGAGGCGGTGCGGGATACATGCATAAGCACTCGGACATCCGAGATGTCATGACTATTAGGATCTAGGGGTGCCTCTAAAAATGCAAATATGTTCTATAGATGTACTTAATACTAATTCTCCAACAAAATAATTTTATTTACAACTATTAGTTAAGATTATAATGATGTTTAGTTGAAATTATGTTATGTATAATGTACAATTTTTACAAATTTGAAAGTGACACCTTGGTGCTTAGATTCTAGCACCAAAGCTTCAACGCGCGCGCGCCA
>NC_041388.1:692546530-692553541 GCF_002162155.2 Triticum dicoccoides
AGAGAGAGAGAGAGAGAGAGAGGATGAGTGGGCATGCAATACAAGCATGGCACGGAGATTTTAAGAAACTTCATACGAATTGTGTAATTGAAGTGGAAATACCCGCTTCCTATAGCGCCCTTCTTGCCCGGGACATGGTAGTACAATGCAGATCCAACTCTTAACAAACTTGTTGCTGGCTTGTGATACCATAGTTCAGACTTTGGAATTGAAAAAAAAACTACTATTTGCATCATATGAAACCATGGTTTATCCCTAAAAAACGATGGTTTAGAATTAGACAATTTGTCAGTGGCTTGTAATGACATGATTTAGACTTTAGAAATTCAATAAAATGTTAGCTGCATCAAATGAAACCATGGTTGATAATTAGACATTCTGTCCATGACCCGATCACCACCAACACTTCGGAAGCTCACGTTAACAAAAGTTATATAATGCAAACCAACCTGTGGTTGGATGGTTAGAGGGAATGTGGTATCCTCAGATCTCGGTGCTCGCATTTATTTCTAGATTTATTTCAGGATTTCTGGCGATTCACATTCAGTGGGAGGAGACGTTCCCGTCGACGACGAGGTGCCTACGGTGACTTCGTAAATTTCAAGATGATAGGCCGACTCAGTCTTTCGGAGGTGCTTAAAGGGGTAGGGTGTGCATGTGTGCGTCCATAGGGGTGAGTGTATGCGCGTGTATATGAGCGCTTGCGTTTGTACTGTGTTTAAAAAAAAGTTATATAACGGCGGATGGTATGTTTCCACGGCTACAAGATATAGTATGTGCTGATTAAAGGTAGATATATCCTTTAATTAGGGGTAATTAAAGGTAGATGGATGTTTCTGTTCAATGTTGCTAGGAACAAATGTTAACACTTGTCAAAGCTCAGGGAATGCCGCCAACTTCAGCATAACATAGTATATAATCTAGAGCGATGGATACTCGACGGTCGTGGGCATGCCATAAATAATTTTTCATCAATAACGAATTTACGTGTTATAGATCATCCAATGAGGAATGAAAATTCTCATACGATTTTTTCATTGTGGTCCCTACCAGTGACAATTCAGGTGATGCCAAGATGGTAGTTTAGCGGCACATTATTACTAGTTAATTACAATCATTAGAAAAAACAAGACCATCACTGTGCAATAGTTCATTGAATCCATGGCCTGATCACCACCAACACACTGGAGGCTCTCGTTGATGTAAACTATACAACGGCGGATGTCTGGTTTCCACCGCTATAAGATACATAGTGGGTGCTGATATAGGATTTAGGGGTAATTAAAGGTAGAGGAGGTTTTTGTTCAACGCCAAATTGCCAGGAGCAAATGTAACTCTTGTCAGAGCTCAGGGAAAGGGATGGCTGCCAGCAGCATAACAGATAAACTACACCGATGGGTACTTGATGGCAGTGGCCATGGCAGAAACAATTTTGTGACGATGTAATGAATTTACGTGGCATAGATCATCCAGTAGCGATCTGAAATTCCGGTAGGACCTTATTCATCCTGTTCCCTACCCGTGAAATTCAGGTGACGCCAATATGCCTAACTAAATAGATAATTATCATTATCAGTAGCGAGGCAAGAGAAAAGAAGACCAACATTGTATAAGTTATTGTGGGAAGCGTAGAACCCTTCGTCTGGGCCACATTGCATTATATAGAAACATTGCCGTGGCTTACAAGGAACGATCGATCGTAACAGGATCGATCAAGATTACAGGAGTTGGGATAGAAGAAGGGATAGAAGACAGAGTACAATTAAAACTACTTTCCTCTCTCTATACAACTTATCCTAATACTCCCCCTCAATCTAAACCTCAAGTAATCTTACCAAGGTTAAGATTGTACTTGGACTCATCCAGTCTCTTCATAGTAAGCGGTTTTGTGAAGCCATCAGCAAGTTGATCCCCTGTAGGTATAAACCTGATGTCAAGTAGCTTTCGAGCCACTCGTTCTCTTACAAAATGAAAATCAACTTCAATGTGCTTTGTACGTGCATGAAAAACAGGATTAGCTGAAAGATAGGTTGCACAAATTTTGTCACACCATAATCTTGCAGCTCGGGGAATTTTAATTCCAAGTTCATGAAGCAATGTTTGAATCCACATGACTTCAGTTGTAGCATTTGCTAAAGCTTTATACTCAGCCTCAGTACTCGACCTTGAGACAGTAGCCTGTTTTCTTGCACTCCATGACACAAGATTTGTTCCCAGAAACACAACAAAGCCACCTGTAGACCTTCTGTCATCAGCACACTCTGCCCAATCTGCATCAGAATAGGCAGACACAAGAAGAGATGAGGACTTGACAATCTGAAGACCAAGTCCCCCTGTATATCTAAGATACCTCAAGATCCTTTTTACTGCAGTCCAATGAGCTGTAGTAGGAGAATGCAAATACTGACAAACTTTGTTCACAGAATAAGAAATATCAGGACGTGTAAGAGTCAGATACTGAAGAGCACCTACAACACTCCTATAGTTTGTTGCATCCTCTGCTCCAAGAGCTTCTCCAGCTTCAATAGTAAGCTTTTCTGACATGGATATAGGTGTACTCACAGGCTTACACTTTTCCATATGTACCCGTTTCAGAATGTCAGCAGCATATTTTTCCTGTGTAAGAAGTATACCATCTTTTACCTTCTTGACCTCAATTCCAAGAAAATAATGAAGATCTCCCAAGTTCTTGAGAGCAAACTCTAGTTTCAAATCCTTAAGGAGACAGGTAGTTGCATCTGAATTTGAACTGGCAACAATTATATCATCAACATAGACAAGAACAAACATGGTAATACTGTTCTTACTATAAAAGAATAATGAGGTATCTGCCTTTGATGGTGTAAACCCAAGCCGTTGTAGTTGTGTGCTCAACCTTGAATACCAAGCTCTTGGAGCCTGCTTCAACCCATACAATGCTTTATCCAACTTACAAACATAGTGTGGTGTGTTTTTATTTTCATATTCTGATGGCTGCCGCATGAACACTTCTTCCTCAAGAACACCATGAAGAAACGCGTTCTGAACATCTAGCTGTTGTAGACTCCATCCTCTAGAAATAGCAATAGACAATACAATGCGAATAGTAGTTGCTTTAATAACATGACTAAAAGTATCCTCATAGTCGATACCAAACCTTTGCTTAAAACCCTTTGCAACCAACCTAGCCTTGTATCTGTCTATACTCCCATCAGCTTTCCTTTTGATCTTGTATAACCACTTACAATCAATCACATTACTGTCCTTTTTTGGTGATACTAAATGCCAAATTTTATTTTTCATGAGTGCATCATATTCATCGATCCATAGCCTTCTTCCAATCTTTGTGAGCAAGAGCATCATGCAAATGTGTGGGCTCACTGGTACTAATAAGAAAAGCTCGCTTGGTTTTATCATACCTGATTGTACCATCAGTATAAACCTTCTCTTTGGTAATTCCAGACTGAGATCTTGTATGACGGCGCGGAAGTACTGTGTGTTGCACCGCTGTAGACCCTGCCACAGAAGATCCGGAGGATGCAGCCGAACCGACCAGATCAGCCGAATCTGGGTCCAGATCCAAGCGCACCTCGCTGGGCTCGGCAGAATCGGCGCCGGAATTAGTGCCTGCTGAATCAGCGTCCCCTGGCGCAGGAGAGCGTGTGCCGCCCGTTGGTGCAGGAGAGCGTGTGTCGCCCATTGGCGCAGGAGAATGCGTGCGGCCACCAGCCTCGCTGTTGCTGGTGGGGTCCGCTCTGGGGCAATTGTCGGCCATCCGCCCCGCAGAAGCGTGTGGCGCCGCGCTGGGCGCGCATGCAGCGTCAGGCGCAGCGCCTGCAGCGCTGCCGATTCCCTCTTGGGATCGCGTGCCTGCAGGGAGATCTGCCTTGGATCGCCGCGCCTCAGATCCCGCGCCTACAGGAAAATCATCCTGGAATCCAGCGCCAGTTTTGGCATTTTCTGCACACATAAAATCACGCCCTGCTGCTGCACAATTATCAAAATTCTCTAGATTTTCCATGGATTTTTCCACATGATCAGTTCTAATTAATTCACCCTTGTGATCAGAATTAGATAAAGAGTCTGAAAGAAGGGAAATTTCAGAACGAAGCAAGGCTCCGGCATTTGGATGAAGTTTTGCAAAAGGAAACAAGGTCTCGTCGAAGACAACATCTCGAGAAATATAGATGCGACCTGTAGTAACTTCTAGACACTTATATCCCTTATGAAGATTACTATAGCCAAGAAAGACACACTGAGTAGAACGAAACTCAAGTTTGTGGCGATTATAAGGACGCAAATTTGGGTAGCAAGCACACCCAAATTTTTTAAGAGAGTTATAGTCTGGTTTTTGATGAAACAGACGTTCCAAAGGAGTTGTATTGCCAATAGCTCTACTAGGGAGACGATTAATGAGATAAGTAGCTGTGATGAAAGCTTCATCCCAATATTTAAGTGGCATGAAAGCATGAGCTAATAAAGAGAGACCAACTTCAATAATGTGACGGTGCTTTCTCTCGGCTCTCTTTTTTCCGTCTTCTCGATCAACTAGATCGATCTAATTGTCGTGGCTAGATGTACGAGAGGAAGGGGCTCTGATACCATATAAGTTATTGTGGGAAGCGTAGAACTCTTCGTCTGGGCCGCATTGCATTATATAGAAACATTGCCGTGCTTACAAGGAATGATCGATCGTAACATGATCGATCAAGGTTACAGGAGTTGGAATAGAAGAAGGGATAGAAGACAGAGTACAATTAAAACTACTTTCCTTTCCCTATACAACTTATCCTAACACATTGTGCAACGAATGAGCTGTATATAAGTATATTTATATAGTATTGCGTACATGAGTTAGTCTAACAATTAATATACTAGTAAAATCGAATCAATTGAAATCAATAAAAGGAAAAAAAATACCACCCATTCGTATGGTCCTTTCTGCCAGCAAATTATTGCATTACCATGAGCCTGGTGGTTAAAAAAAGGGGGTGCATGCATGTAACTTACTTTTGACTTTGTGTAACTCACAAACAATTATTTTATAATGTAAATGCAGTAGGAAATTCCTACCGTTTTCCATCAAAAGAAAAAGGGTGGAAGGGGTGCCTGTGAAACTGTTGTGCGATCATCCTACTGTCACGGGACATATTTCAGACCGGGAGGGCATCGATGAAGCAAGGGCGATATGGGAATGCACCGTGGATGCCTCTAGTTTGTTTCTTCGCTTGTTTGGGAAACATGTAACCCAAATACTGCATTCTCGAGGCATCGAGATGATACGCCACCCCCACATGGCTTAGATGTAGTAGGAGCACATTTTTATGTGGATGGAATCCCATGATCCTACAGCCCCACCCTATGTCGTCTGTGTGTTGAGAGCCGTATGCATCATCATCCTCTTCTACCTCGTCATCATCATCATCATCATCATCATCATCATCATCATCATCATCATCTTCTTCTTCTTCTTCTTCTTCTTCTTCTTCTTCTTCTTCTTCTTCTTCTTCTTCTTCTTCTTCGAGAACTAAGCTGGCCGCAACACCCTCACCCATGTCGATGAAGTTATGCTTCTTCCAATTCCACAAGTACTCAGAATCGTCTCTTGTTGTCTCGTCATCGCTATCTCCTTCAAGACCTAGGGCAGCCGCAACATTTTCGTCCATGCTAACGTCGCTATGCTCTTCTGTGTTCCACGAATGTCCACAGCCCTCTCTCCTATTGAGTTCTTCTGCCTTGTCATAGTTATCCTCCTCTTCAGCGTTGTTGCTTCTCTCATGGCTATTGTATTTGGACCGAGAATTGGACAAACACGCCTGATTATTTTTCATTATCTCCCTGTTCATAATAACACCATACAAGTCCCTTTTACTACATCCGACCACCTCCCATCTCATCCTTGGCTGTACCGTAACCAAATCCAATACATTATCGTGCGGCCTCAGGTTGGCCTTGTGTGTCATTGTCCACCCTAGTCCGTTGCTGGCCGATTCTGTGAGCATCCATACATGGAGCCTCAGTTTATTCAGCACCACATAATGAACTCCTATCTCATAGCTTGCTAAGACGGACCTCTTGGGCAGTGTCCACGTATTCCTCAACTCTTCCTGCCCCCCCTCCCCATCCTCCTCCTCCTCCTCCTCCTCCTCCTCCCCCTCCTCCTCCTCATCATCGGTATCTGGATCACTTGGTAGCTCCACTGTGTCATAAGTTCTTTCTGAGCAACACAAGATCATGAGGAACACCTACGACATGCACTTCTGCGCCTCCTTCGCGCTGCTCTCCCTCTTCCTAGGGCTCGAGCTTAGCCTCCCATCACTGTGGAAGGACCTCAACCCCATGTTCATGTTGCAGGTCTACCGGGGCGTCGTCGCACTACTAGGAAAAAGCCTTGTAGTAGCGCGGGTTAAACAGCTAATAGTAGCGTGGGTGCCTGCGCTACTACTACGGTGCTACAACTAACTGATAGTAGTAGCGCGGTGTATCCTGCGTTGCTGCTACTACTACATGTGTTAGTAGTAGCACGGATTTCCACACGCGCTACTACTAACTATCTCTAGCACGTGTCTGTGACCCGCGCTACTACTATTAATTTCAAAAACTAAAAAAATCTCGATCCCGTGCATGCTGTCAATGGTTCGATCCAGCGACGACATGGGTTGCCGGAGGTGCGGATGGGTAGCGGCAGACCAAATCCGATGATGGTTTTGGAGAGGGACCGGATCCAGTGCAGAGCAAGATGACAGTGTGAGAATCCTCCTCACGGCCAAGGCAGAGAGCTCCTGGTTGGCCATGTCGACGACCTGCGCAGGCATGGGCATGGGAGGTGAGTAAAAATAGAGGGAGTGGGAGAGGGGAAAAGAGAAACAAGGAAGAAAGGAAGGAGATGGAGGGCGCATCGGTGCTGGTCATCGGTGGCGAGGTGCTCCGCCGCGGTGGCATGGAGGCGAGGTGGAAGATGAACGAGCTCCTAGACGCCTGCGACGCGAGGAGGCGGACTTGTTGGGCGCCATGGAGGAGGAGATGTGCTTG
>NC_041388.1:692553867-692558296 GCF_002162155.2 Triticum dicoccoides
GAGACCACTTAGTAGTAGCGAGGGGTATAAACCCGCGCTACTACTATCAACTTAGTAGTAGCGAGGGTTAAAAACCCACGCTACTAGTAAGTAGCAGTAGCGAGGGGTATAAACCCGCGCTACTAGTAAGCGCCTACCTATAAGCTTTTCCCTACTAGTGTCGCCACAGGCAACATCACCTTCGCCAGGGCGGCGTGGCCCGTGGTGTAGCTGGCCATGGCCTACATGGACCAGTTCGAATGTGACGAAGCCCGCAACGGAGCTCGTCCATGGCGGTCGCCGGAACGGCGATCAGTACAGCCGCAAAGGTGGTGTCGCGCTGGGGTAGGCTAAGGGCACGACTGGGGCAGGGGGCGGTGGCGGGGAGCTCATGGGAGGCCCGACAACTGAGCGCAGGAGCACCAGGGGGAGGCGAGAGAGGTGCAAGATTTTTATTTCGTGCCAGAGCGGTTGAGTAAAAATAAGGAAGGGATAAGGACCAGAGTATAATTTTTACTTTCTTACGGCGGATTATGGATCGTTTAGGTGCGCGTTAGAGGAGTAAAACTGATTTTTTTACTCCTCTAGCCCTGGCATCACCTCCACCCGCCAGACAACGCTGACGTGCGCGACATCTTTCGTCCTTCCACATCCTGGACTATTGGTGACAGACATACCTGTCGTTTCTGGACAGATCATTGGCTGGATGGCAAGTCGATTGCCGAGATCGCACCGAGCCTGCCGCTTTGGTTCCCCGAGGACGCCGTAGCAAGCGCCTCGTCCATGAGGGTCTTCTTAACTCAGTCCCATTGTCGGCTTGCATGGCTACAAGAGGACGTGAAAATTGTGTGTGAATGTAGGCAACAAAGTTAAGAAGAATACCTGCGGTGTTGGACTTTTTCCAGAGAGGAAAGGTCCACATAAAATGAGAAAAATTATCAACAATAACAAGATAGTATCGGAAACCAGAATTACTCAAAATTGCAGAAGTCCAAAGATCACAATGTATCAACTTAAATGGTTCGACGCTTATTGAGGTAGACCTAGCGAAGGGCAAGTGCATGTGTTTGCCAAGCTGACAAGCATGACAAATATGTGAGGCTGCCTTATTACATGAAATAAAGGAGTTCTTGTGAAGTTGGGACATGGCATCACGTCCCGGATGTCCTAAGCGACTGTGCCAAAGCTCGGCGGAGGTGGTGGCGAGGAGTCCATGAGCGTGGTGGTGGATGACCAATGATGGGAAGACGTAGAGGTCGCCGAGACTATTGCAGTGAAGAATTCAAAATTTAAAATTTTACCAACCCAGAGCAAGTGTTCACAATCTACTACATCAGCAGATGAATGGCATAATTGAAAGAGAATAATAAGCCAGGCTCTCAAACCTTGACGGGTATAGAGACATGAGAAACGAATAACAAACCGCAACAACAAATTGAAGTAGTACCCATCTTGCAAACTGAGGCCAAACTAAAGACATGGTAAAAGCTAGTGATGCATTCACCAGTAGCCGTCCTTCCTTCAGCTCTTGTCTTCTACAACGGCAATACATAAAGGGGAGCATATCACAAATATGCTCTTCCCTAAAAAGAATCACAACTATGCTCACAGGAGCATCATTTCTTTTGACGAGCTCCTCGAGGATCAAAGGTAGGGCGACAAAAAAATTCAATTATCAGGGGACTGGAGCACGTGTATTTTTAAATTACAAAACAAATTTCTCCTTCACTATACTCGATAAACTACACGGCCTTCAAAATGCTCAGTATTATTGGTTCAGCTATCATAAGCTGAAACAATAGTAGCTTAAATCCCAGATGCCCCCGCACTTTTTTTTTTGAAGGAGATGCCCCCGCATTTGATGTACCATTACCAGGGAAATCATTCGGCGGAAAGAAAAACATGTACTCCCTCCGTAAAGAAATATACGCTTTTATATTTAAAGACATTATAACCGAGCACTTTTCCTGCCTTCTCAGGCTATCAGGGTTTTTGGCCATCGGATCTGGCGGATGAACATTTTCTGGCCGGCCAATCTGACTCCTGGATGGATGTCTCTAGGGCAGCTACTCCCGTAACAAATTCTGCCATATATGGTTAATTGGGCCAATATGGGCTTTCTGATTGCACTTGTTGCTCCGTATTGCTCTGTAGGCAGTCGGTACGTCTCCTTCCCCTTCTCTCCCCATCGCAAAAAATCCCTCGAGAAGCAGTAAACCTAGGCGACGGCGGCGCGCCAAGCAGGCGGACGATGACATCTCAACGGAGGCCCTCTTGCTGGGTGCCTGGGTTCCTGCCCATGGATCTTCGTCGTCGCGCTGATGGTAAATTACGCCCCTTTCTCCTCGCGACCTCTCCTCTTCATCATGACCTGGATGGATCCTAGGTGCCCCGCCGCCCCCGTTTTTGATCTCCTCATCGCCGTCGTGGTATCCCCTCTCGCGCCTCCCGTTATACTGTCCGCCTCTCGTTCGACCCCTCGGCTTCATCTCTTATCTCGTGGGACGAAACCCTACCATGCTCTAGCAGCGGAGCAACTTTCCTTGCAATGGGCGTCTGCGCAGTTACAACCGTCATATCCGGCGGGCCCAATCTTAAAAAGTACAGCACCCGCATCACGGAGCTTCACAGGCCATCATTGGCCAGGTTGAGACTGATTATAGCGGATTGAGCCCACACCGAGGTGTTGACATTTTGACAATCGCAGGCGGCTGGTCGCTGACGAAGGAAATGGAACCCAATGAAGGGATCCCGAAAGTCCATGGTACACACATGTCAGCAACATTTCTTTGGAAAAATCACATAAAAAGGTTATCTTTTTTGTTCTTGATGTTTAATTAATTCAGAGGATACAATATGTAGTTCTGGACTTTGCTTGAACTCTGCTCTTTTGCTACTTAGGTGGATCCTAGATGCTCTTATTTTGCTCATGGCCTAAACTTAGCTTTTCATAAATGGGTGCAGTTAACAACTTAACATGGCTAAATGATTTGCAGGGTCCCAAGATGTAGTCCACCGAGACAGTAGAATTGTTCTTATCTGATAGGTAAACTACATAATCATTACATCAGTAGTTGTTTTAGACCTATCTCAACCATTGCCATTGAAATGTCTAAACAATGGCATAGCATTGTTATTACCAGTTTTTTAAAGAGATTCACATGCAGTATTATTTGGGATAACGCCGAGGATGTAATACTACTTACTAGCCAGAGTATAGTTTAATTACTGTTACTAGCTAATTTGGCCAATCATACAATTATAGTCAGTTCTGCCAGACAATCCTCATACATTTATATAGGAGAGCACATATACTCCTATCTGAAAGTTTTGTTACCAATGAACCTAAGACTCCTTGAGCTGAATTGCTTTCTTCTGAAGTAATGGAGACATATACAGTTGTAGATTTGGTCACTTTTTTCTTTGCTGATTGATTATTTATATTTGACATGCTTATTCCGCATGGGGTTAGTCAGACCATCTCTAAGATTGCAGGGGAGCTAATACAACGACCTTATGCAGAATATAGGACACAATCAAGCTCTTTAGCTAATCTTGCTTGGCTGTATGGATTAATTTCATGTGGTAAATTAACTATTCTGAAAATGAAAGCTGCAGACCTTGTCATCAGCAAAAAAAGGTGTTTTGTGAATGGGAGCAGTGGGTTGAAGTTTATCTGGAGCAGGGCATTGTGGCACACCGTGCACTGTCCTATTCATCATTTCAGAGGGTGCCATCTTGATGTCTGCATTCACCCACACCGCCTACTTTATCTTAGATCTCCAATGAATTGGTATACTCCATATATTACTGATGTCCACAGTTTGGCGAATTTTGAAAAATGTTAAGCTGCACTCCTGTAATCTAGCGTTTTCCTATATTATATCGGTAATATATGTGAACATGTTTAATAGTTGGGCAAAAAGTTTCAGTTGATTGTAACTGCTTCATCGTAGAAATAAACATGCATATATATGCTACTTCAATTCTAAGTGGGATTTTATTAATGCTTTTGTAGCTTGGAATTGTCTACTTATGTCTCGTGATGCTATGATCCAGTTCTGCATTTCGCCAATGCGTGCATGTAGTAGTACAAATACAACCTCCTCAAATGTCAGCTTTTGATTGTTCCCCTATGGCGTACCCTATGGGTCACTTTATTGTTACAAGCTATCTCTACATCGAATATTAGTCTCTCACCCGGATGCCAACAAATCCTGTTATCCTCTTTATATATATATATATATATATATATATATATATATATATATATATATATATATATATATATATATATATATATATATATATAGGGTCACGCTATTCGTCACCCTAGGTGAGGAATAGTTATTCTTCACCCCTCTCTATTTTACCATCAATGCACCGTAATTTTATGTTCCGTAAGTTTTGTCTTATTTCCAACGTAAAAAGGGACCGTAAGAAAATATAT
>NC_041388.1:692558626-692571870 GCF_002162155.2 Triticum dicoccoides
TATATCCATACATTTCTTTACTTGATCTCTCAAATATTCAAGGTTTTTTTTAGAGATGCAGACGGGTATGCATCTTTCATGAAGAGAAAATTACAAAAGGACGACGGATAAAGCATCAACCAGTTGGCATATTTTCAGCTTTGTGGATGGATGTGGTGTTGTGAACGTGTCTGCTTGTATCAAGGTTTCTATCCGAGTTATTGTTTTGTACAAAAACTAGATCCGAAGCTTTCAACATTGTTCATTTTCATGCATAAATTCAGGTTTGCTTTTCTCAAAGAATAATTTTATTATATGTTAGCACTTCCAACATTGTTCAGCTTCATGCATAAATTCAGGTTTGATTTTCTTATAGAATGATTCTCTTGTAGGTTAGATTTCAAAGCTTTCAAAATTGCACAGTTTTATGAATAAATTCATGTACTAGATCAAAATTGAGTCCAAGAAGGCCTTTTTACCCTGTTGCATTGTTCCTGAGATGTAACAACTATTACATCATGCTATTTATATTACCTTGATGTTTCATTGTTCTGAGGTATGCCTATTTATTTTTAGAAATACCTACCGATTTATTGTCAAAATATACGGGCGCAGCAACGTGCGCCATTAATGATCTAGTTTCTTTACAGAGGGAGTACAGGTTTGGGTTTCAGGCACACACTTGTTGATCAACTAAAGCTTCATTTAACCATATAAATGTATACGATGAAAACTGATGTAGTCAATACCCACTTGGTACAAAATAAGAAACAGATAATCATGGCATGGGGCAGCGGCAATCATGCATGACCAATGAGATTTTCCAATGAATGAGATGCATATCAAGTAGAGGAGTTCACACTAGTAGAAAACAGGGCTTTGATTCAGTAGTCCCGGTTCAGTCCAGAACCGGGACCAATGGGGGCATTGGTCCCGGTTCGTGAGCCCAGGAGGCCGGCCGGGCCACGTGGGCCATTGGTCCCGATTCATCTGGACCTTTTGGTCCCGGTTGGTGGGACGAACCGGCACCAATGGGCCTCGCTCCTGGCCCACCACCATTGGTCCCGGTTGGTGGCTTGAACCGGGACCAAAGGCTCCCCTTTAGTCCCGGTTCATGCCACCAACCGGGACCAATGAAGTGCCTATATATACCCCCTCGCGTAAGAGCAGAGCACACTGCTCTGTTTTTTCTGGCCGAGGGGGAGAGGGCTTGGTGGTGCTCTAGCTCACCTCCTATGCACACAAGGTGTTCGATGGAATGCCCGAGCCACACTACTTAAGCTTTCTTCTCTCCAAGCTCGACCTCCAAGCTCCATTTTCCATAATATTTGTCTAGGTTTAGCGGTCCGTCACGCCCCGTCCCCGTCTTCACCGCCGTCGATCACCCACGCCGAGCTCATCGCCGGCACCACCATGGCGAGCCTCTTGTTCTTATCTTCTTTCTGAAAGGAAAAATATTCTTACTTGTATGTTCACATAGATACTTGTATTCTTGTCTTACTTTTATTATTGCATCTTATATAGTGCGATGGTTTTGTGGTCCGCCCCCGTCGGCCCTCGTCCTGTCTATGATTCAGATGTGGTATATATATTATCTTTATAACTATTGGTTCATTTATTGTTTATGAAAATTATGCCGACCAACGTGACATAGATTTTATTTATGTAGGATGTATGTGAATCGGAAATGCCAACCGACCCTATTGTCGAGAGGTTAAATTTAGTTGAAGAAGAAAACAATTTGTTGAAGGAAAAAATAAAAAAAAATTGAGGAGGAGAAGATGATATTGGAGTTGCATGTTGCGGATGTCGTGATCACAAGATCAAGATGGATGCAATACGCTGGAAGATTAGAAAGATTAGAAAATATGCCATTCATACCGAGGCTTGGTATCATTATGCCGTTGGATCAATTGTTACCTTGGTTGCAATTATGATCGCATTTGTTTTTGCATTGAAATGTTTTACATAGTTTCAATGTATGGTTTAATTAATTAGATGCTCTGGAGAGCTATATGTTGTTAGATGAGAACTATGTATGCACTTTGGTTTTAATGTGATGATGAACTTCTATTAATTTGGACACTTAATTATATATAATGCACGCAGATGAACCGGCAATGGATGTACGGTGACAGACACGCCTGCGAGTACATTAAGGGCGTGCATGAGTTTCTCGATGCGGCTGAGGCAAACAAGCAGAATGGTTTTATGTGTTGTCCATGCACTGAATGTGGGAATACGAGGTCTTACTCTAACCGGAAAATCCTTCACTCCCACCTGCTTTACAAGGGTTTCATGCCACACTATAATGTTTGGACGAGGCACGGAAAAATAGGGGTTATGATGGAAGACGACAAAGAAGAAGAGTACGATGAAAACTATGTGCCCCCTGAATACGGTGATGCTGCAACAGGGGGAGCTGGTGAAGATCAAGAGGAACCAGACGATGTGCCCAATGATGCTGCAACGGGTGAAGCTGCTGAAGATCAAGAGGAACCAGACGATGTGCCCGATGATGATGATCTCCGCCGGGTCATTGTCGATGCAAGGACGCAATGCAAAAGTCAAAAGGAGAAGCTAAAGTTCGATCGCATGTTAGAGGATCACAAAAAAGGGTTGTACCCCAATTGCGAAGATGGCAACACAAAGCTCGGTACCATACTGGAATTGCTGCAGTGGAAGGCAGAAAATGTTGTGCTGACAAAGGATTTGAGAAGCTACTGAAAATATTGAAGAAGAAGCTTCCAAAGGATAACGAATTGCCCAAGAGTACATACGCAACAAAGAAGGTCATATGCCCTCTAGGATTGGAGGTGGAGAAGATACATGCATGCCCTAATGACTGCATCCTCTACCGCGGTGCATACAAGGATCTGAACGCATGCCCGATATGTGGTGCGTTGCGGTATAAGATCAGACGAGATGACCCTGGTGATGTTGATGGCGAGCCCCCCAGGAAGAGGGTTCCTGCGAAGGTGATGTGGTATGCTCCTATAATACCATGGTTGAAACGTCTGTTCAGAAATGAAGAGCATGCCAAGTTGATGCGATGGCACAGTGAGAACCGAAAGAAAGATGGGAAGTTAAGAGCACCCGCTGACGGGTCGCAGTGGAGAAAAATCGAGAGAAAGTACTGGGATGAGTTTGCAAAGGACCCAAGGAATGTATGGTTTGCTTTAAGCGCGGATGGCATTAATCCTTTCGGGGAGCAGAGCAGCAATCACAGCACCTGGCCCGTGACTCTATGTATGTATAACCTTCCTCCTTGGATGTGCATGAAGCGGAAGTTCATTATGATGCCAGTTCTCATCCAAGGCCCAAACAACCCGGCAACGACATTGATGTGTACCTAAGGCCATTAGTTGAAGAACTTTTACAGCTATGGAATGGAAACGGTGTACGTACATGGGATGAGCACAGACAGGAGGAATTTAACCTTAAGGCATTGCTGTTCGTGACCATCAATGATTGGCCCGCTCTCAGTAACCTTTCAGGACAGACAAACAAAGGATACCACGCATGCACACACTGTTTAGATGACACTGAAAGTATATACCTAGACAAATGCAGGAAGAATGTGTACCTGGGCCATCGTCGATTTCTTCCGACCAACCATCAATGTCGAAAGAAAGGCAAGCATTTCAAAGGCGAGGCGGATCACCGGAAGAAGCCCGCCATACGTACCGGTGATCACGTACTTGCTATGGTCAATGATTTACACGTAATCTTTGGAAAGGGTCCCGGTGGACCAGCTGTTCCGAATGACGCTGAGGGACACACACCCATGTGGAAGAAGAAATCTATATTTTGAGACCTACCCTACCGGAAAGACCTAGAGGTCCGCTCTTCAATCGACGTGATGCGCGTGACGAAGAACCTTTGCGTGAACCTGCTAGGCTTCTTGGGCGTGTATGGGAAGACAAAAGATACACCTGAGGCACGGGAGGACCTGCAACATTTGCACGAAAAAGACGGCATGCCTCCAAAGCAGTATAAAGGTCCTGCCAGCTACGCTCTTACGAAAGAAGAGAAAGAAATCTTTGTTGAATGCCTGCTCAGTATGAAGGTCACGACTGGCTTCTCGTCGAATATAAAGGGAATAATAAATATGCCAGAGAAAAAGTTTCAGAACCTAAAGTCTCATGACTGCCACGTGATTATGACGCAACCGCTTTCGGTTGCATTGAGGGGGCTTCTACCGGAAAACGTCCGATTAGCCATTGTGAAGCTATGTGCATTCCTCAATGCAATCTCTCAGAAGGTGATCGATCCAGAAATCGTACCAAGGCTAAGGAGTGATGTGGCGCAATGTCTTGTCAGTTTCGAGCTGGTGTTCCCACCATCCTTCTTCAATATCATGACGCACATCCTAGTTCATCTAGTCGACGAGATTGTCATCCTGGGGCCCGTATTTCTACACAATATGTTCCCCTTTGAGAGGTTCATGGGAGTCCTAAAGAAATATGTCCGTAACCGCGCTAGGCCAGAAGGAAGCATCTCCATGGGCCATCAAACAGATGATGTTATCGGGTTTTGTGTTGACTTCATTCCTGGCCTTAAGAAGATAGGTCTCCCTAAGTCGCGGTATGAGGGGAGAGTGACTGGAAAAGGCACTCTTGGAAGAGACTCAATAATATGCAGGGACGGATATTCTTGGTCTCAAGCACACTACATAGTTCTACAGAACTCTACCTTGGTGACCCCGTATGTCGATGAACACAAGAACAGTCTGCGCTCCAAACACCCAGAGCAGTGCGACGACTGGATTACATGTGAACACATCAGGACTTTCAGCAGTTGGTTAGAAACACGTCTCAGAGGTGACAACACTGTTTGTGATGAGTTGTACTTGTTGTCCAGGGGACCATCTTTGACTATATTGACTTACAAAGGATACGAGATAAATGGGAATACATTTTACACGATCGCCCAAGATCAAAAGAGCACCAACCAAAACAGTGGTGTCCGCTTTGATGCAGCAACCGAGAGCGGAAATGACACATATTATGGTTACATAGTGGACATATGGGAACTTGACCACGGACCTGATTTTAAGGTCCCTTTGTTTAAGTGCAAATGGGTCAATATGTTAGGCGGCGGGGTACAGGTAGACCCACAGTACGGAATGACAACAGTGGATCTGAAAAATCTTGGGTACACTGAAGAACCGTTCGTCCTAGCCAATGATGTGGCACAGGTTATCTATGTGAAGGACATGTCTACCAAACCGAGAAAAAGAAAAGATAAGGAAGCGAATACATCATACGATGAGCCAAAGCGCCACATAGTTCTTTCAGGAAAAAGGGACATCCTGGGAGTGGACGGCAAGACAGACATGTCTCAAGATTATGAAAAGTTTCATGAAATTCCTCCCTTCAATGTCAAGGCTGACCCAAGCATCCTGATAAACGATGAAGATTATCCATGGTTACGGCGGAATAAGCAAATGACACAAGCGAAGACAAAGTGAAGACTTTCTCCCGCAACTATTATGATGATACCATGCCAACTTTGTAACACACGAACATGCTACCATTGTCCGTTTTGTACATGCACATGCTATGTGGGTGAAATTATGATACCATGCCAACTTTCAACTTTTTCAGAGTTCATTTGAAATTCTTTAATGTCTTATGGTTCGGCCCTCGTAATACCATTATTCAAATTTTAACTATTCAAATTTGAAAACTAATGGCACTAACAGAAAGTTTATAATTTTTTCTAAAACTGATGGCACTAACAGAAAGTTTATAATTTTTCTGACCTAAAAGCAAAAAGAATTAAAAAATGCAAAAAACAAAAGAAAATAAATAATGCAAAAAACAAAAAAAACTGGAAAAAGTAAAGTTAATCACAAACTTGTGATTCAAACAAATTTCAAAGAATTCAAATTTTAACTATTCAAATTTGAAAACTAATGGCAGTAACAGAAAGTTTATATTTTTTCTAAAACTAATGACACTAATAGAAAGTTTATAATTTTGCTCCTCGCCCCTGGCCCATGACCATTAGTCCCGGTTTGTGCCACAAATCGGGACTAAAGAGTTGGTCCTCGTTGCGGGCAGAGTTTAGTCCCACCTCACCAACCGAAGGGGGCTCACACCGGTTTATAAGCCCTTCCCTCTCTGCCTTGTTGAGCTCCTCTCAAAGTGAAAATAGATGCCCTAATAGAGAAAAGTTTAACCTAAATTCATAGTGAATTTCTCTGAAATTCTTAGAAATTTACTATGAATTTAGGTTGAATTTTCTCTATAAGCGCATCTATTCTCATTTTTTAGTAAGTTAATCACAATCTTGTGATTCACACAGATTTCAAAAAATTCAAATTTTAACTATTCAAATTTGAAAACTTGTACCACCAACCGTGACCAATGCCCCCTTTAGTCCCGGTTGGTGCGACCAACCGGGACCAAAGGCCGCCGCTTCCCGCCCTTTGGGCTACTGAAAATTGGCATTTGGTCCCGGTTGGTGGCACCAACCGGGACTAAAGGGGGGCATTGGTCCCGGTTGATGCCACAAACCGGGACCAATACTCTGTGTATATAAGCAGGACTTAGGAAAATTTGACGAACTCATCGCCAGTTGCCCCCCGGCCCACCCGACGACGCCGAGCTCATCGACACCGCAAGGCTGCCCCGAGCCCGCGCGCCCCTGCCCTCGCCCCCGAGCACGCCTTCACCGTCCGCCGTCCGCGAGCCTTCCTCGTCGCCGACGCCACCTCGCTGTGAGCGCCGCCCGTTCCCCTGCTCCTCCCCTTGTACTGGCCGCCGTCGCCGCCGCCCCTGCCCTTCGCGCGCTGCCGCCCTGCGCCGCCCCTGCCCTGCACGGCCGCCGCGCGCCACCCCTGCCCTTCGCTGCCGCCGCACGCCGCCCCGCCGCGCGCCTCCCCTGCCCTGTCGTGCCGCCGCCCCTGCACGCCCTTCATTTTTATTAGTTTAATTGTTTTGTTCATATATATATAATGTATATGTGTATGTATGTGGCTATGTGTATGTATATGTTCAAAATGTATAAAAAATTGTTCAGAGCATGTTTTTGTTCATATATGTATTTTTTTGTTTATATGTGTATTAATCTTTTTCCATATATGTAATTTTTCTGGTTCATAGAAAGAAGAGGAAGAAAGAAGAAAATTTTGTTCATAGAAATTTTGTTCATATGTATATAGAAAGTTTTTTGTTCATAGAAAGTTTTTTGTTCATATATAGAAAGTTAGAAGAAAATTTAGAATATGCTAAAATTTAGAAGAAAAAGAAGGATATGAAAGAAGAAAATAAGAAGAGGAAGAAAGAAAGAAGAGGAGAGGAAGAAGAGAAGAAATAAATAAGAAGAGGAAAAAAGAAGAAAAAGAAGAGGAGAAGAAGAAAGGAATAGAGGAGAAGAAGAAATTTTTCTATTTTTTCTTCTTCTCCTCTATTCCTTTCTTCTTCTCCTCTTTTTTTTCTTCTTTTTTTCTTCGATCTTCTCCTCTATTCCTTTCTTCTTCTCCTCTTTTTTTTCTTTTTTAATAGCATTATTTCCATGTATATATGTATGTGGCTATGCATGTATAGATGGATAGCATTTTTTTTCCATGTATGCATGTCATTGTCGATATACCCCCTCCCCGTTAACTTCGACAGGAGAGGGGGTCGATATAACCCTCCCCGATAACTTCGACATGAGGGGGGGTCGATATACCCCCTCCCTGATAACTTCGACATGAGGGGGGATCGAGAACTAGTTTAGGGGGTCGAGGGTTGAGAACTAGTTTAGGGGGTCAAGGGTCGAGAACGTCGGACATTCATGAGAGAGGCGAGGAAGAAGGGGAAGAAGAGGGAGAAGAAGAGGAGAGGAAGAAGAGGAAGTCTTCTCCTCTATTCTTTCTTCTCTTCTTTTTTCTTCTTCTTCCTATATGTATTAGTTTTTTTATTTAGGTTGTTAATTAGTAGATATTAATTTTGTTCATATATGTATGGATGCATGTGATATGTATGTATGTATGTATCGGGTATGTCGTTGTCGATATACCCCCTACCCGATAACTTCGACATGAGGGGGTTGAGAGGGGGTCTAGGGTCGCCGAGGGGTCGAGGGTCGTCGAACATGAGAGGAAGAAGAGGATAAAAAAAGAAGAGGAAGAAGAAAAAAAAGAGGAGAAGAAAGAATAGAGGAGTTCTCACACCCATGTCACTTGTGGGACGTGGATGTAGTGTCCGACACCGACGGCCACATGTATCTCACACCCACGATACTTGCTATTTAGGGTTTCCTCTACCGCTCGGTGACCCTCGACGACCCTCGTTCCTGATAAAAAAAGAGGAAGAAGAAGAAAAAAAGAGGAGAAGAAAGAATAGATCTTACTCCTCTATTCTTTCTTCTCCTCTTTTTTTCTTCTTCTTCCTCTTTTTTATCCTTGAAGCGTTGTCGAGGCCACCCCAAACCCTAGAGAAGCAGCGTCAATATTTGAATAATATATCCATCTGTCATGTTTGAATAATAATTGCCATGTTGTCAATATTTGTAGAAACTATGGACACCGCCCGAGATGAAGTACAAGAAGAGTTGTTGGGGGACATAATCGCACGAGGAAGTGATGCCGTCTGCTCGTTGTTTCTCAACGACACCGATGGTCTGGAAGCAGCTGGCTATGATTATGATGGCTCCGGTGACCTAATGCCGGTGCAAGGAGACCGTGATGGCGTCTCTAGTGACCGAACCGAGTCCGGCCAGGTATATATATTAGTTAAGCTTCTGCTGACTAGCTAATTGATGCATTCATTATTTTGGTATGTACACATATTAATTAAGTCTTTGTTCTTTTTTCTAGCCCTCCGGATCGAGCACAACTTCGGTAAAGAGACGAGGCCCGAAGAGAAAGTTGAGCTCGGATGAAAAGTTTGAGATCATAGCAATTGCACCCGACGGCCAACCGATTGAACCCCTCCGGACAAAGAGCACATTTGTTGCTTAGTGCGGGGTTTTGGTTAGGGACAAGATCCCGATCAGCATCCAGCAATGGTTAAAGCAGGCTACAGAAGACCCTGAGGTGTCTTATGTCAATGATATGTAGAAAAATGATCTTTGTACTGAGCTGAAGTCAAATTTCACCCTACCGCCAGAGGATGATCCAGAGAAGCCAGTTAAAGAGCAATTAATCAAGTCTTTTGCTCTTAAGAGGATGGCAAAACTATTCAGGAGGTGGAAGAAAGAGCTGAATAAGTTTGTCGAAAATAAAGAGACACCAGAATTCAAGGGCAGATATGAAAATATCAGAGATCACTGGCCCGCATTTGTGGCCCACAAGACATCGGAAAAGAGTAAGAAGATGTTGGCGACAAACAAGCAAAATGCTACGAAGAAGAAGCATCACCATCGCACGGGGTCAGGTGGCTACCTCGTAGCCCGGCCTAAGTGGGCCAAGACTGAGAATGATCTGGTTGATAAAGGGATATCACCAGAGACAATTAACTGGCCAGACCGTTGCCGGACTTGGCTCTTCGGGGCTGGCGGAACCTTGGACCCTGTAACACGGAAGTGCATTTGGACGAACGATCAAATGGACATACCAGTCAGGAAGCTTCAGCAGTATATCAAAGAAGCGCAGCAAGGGACGTTCTTTCCAGACAGAGAGAACGACGAGCTCACAATGGTCCTCGGGAATCCTGAGCACCCTGGACGGACACGAGGCACGCCAGGCTCCATTTCGTGGAAGTTTGGGTTTCCGGACGCAGGCGGTTACAAATCCCAGGAGAGGAGGAAAAAATTGCAGCAGACTCAAATGCAGGCGCTGCAAGCAAGGGTACAAGTGATAGAGGAACGAGAAGCAAATCGCAGCAAACGTACTGCCAAAGCTTCCCCCGAAGCTACCCCGCCATCTCAGCAGAGAAGCAGCGTGGCTTCCACTGAGCTGGTTCAGCCGGAGCATGCCTTGACGGCTCCTGCCAGCTATCCCGTGGATGCTATCATAGAGTCTCAAAATTGCCACCTTATGACGCAATGGATAAATTTGAAGGTCAAGGCGGCTGTTGGCTCTGTTTATCGTACTGAACCCGGTGCAACTTTTCACTGCCGGCCGATTCCAGAAGGATATGCTAGGGTGTTGGTGGATGAAATAACGGAGGGATTTGAGGACCTCCAGCTTGACCACCCTACCGGTGAAGGGGAGACTAGGCTGGGTTCTGCTCTGAAGACTCCATGCCTATGGCGGAAGGAGCTGATCAACCTTCTGAACTGGACGCCTCCGCCTCCTCCTCCTCTTTCGGCAAGTCCAGGCACTCCGCCTCCTCCACCGCCTCCTCCTCCGGCGAGTCAGGGCACTCCGCCTCCTCCACCGCCCCCTCCTCCGGCGAGTGACGATCAGGGCACTCGATCGGCTCCTTCTCCGGCACGTGGCGGCACTCCGCCTCCTTCTCCGCCTGCGCTGACGCGCTCGAGCAGCCAGCCTCCTCCTTCTCTGCCTCATCAGCAAGGACGGAGGAGACCTGCGGCCGCTCTGGCTGCTCCGGCGCGTCGTAGTCCTTCTCCTCTGCCTCGTAAGCAAGTAAAGAAGACAACCGCTCCGTCTGCTCTGCCGGCGTCTAGCAGTACAGCCAGAGGCGGGAGGAAATACAGATTCGGTCATTCTCTGAAGACTCCAGAGAAGTTACCATATGAGAGGACCCCGGAGGAGAACGCCGAGATCGCACGAGAAGAAGTGAGGAACTAGTTTGAAGGGGTGAAAGCAAAGAAACATCCACCTCCGGAGGAGAAGGTAGATCCGGTGAAAGCTAAGCGCACTCTGGCTGCCCTGACAAAACCACCCATGTCTCCGCCGAAAGAAAACTATGAGCGCATTATTGGAAAGGAATTTGCCGAAGCGGAGCGGTCGGGAAGTACTGTCAGTGATCAAAGGCTGAAAGAACGACGAGCTGGGAAACAAATTGCCCAGCTCGGCGAACAAGCGAAGCAATCGTGCCCCCTGCTCAAGGTGCCTAGCGACATCGTCTCTAATGATCCGAGTATGGTGCCCGGTTATAGCAATCTTGGCGATTACCTGCCCGATGATGTACATTATGATTTCATGGAGGTGCATATACAAAGATACGAGTACGGGAAGCCTCTCATCAAAGATGAAAGATCTCTATCAACGATGATGCGAAGATTGCATGATTGGTACTTGAAAATCTGCAGAGAGTATGGGGGGAGGAGTACTTTGTATGTGAGAGTTCAAAAGGAGCATGACCTCGTTGGAATTGAATTGTTGCATGTTCCATTTGAGGAGTTCTTTCAGTTTTTCAATCAATTGGCCCTCGATAAAACAACGGTCACCTACTATTGTCTGTAAGTAGTACCACTTCTGTCATTAAGTCTCTCTATATAGCTCAGCTCTTTCATTGCATGTATTTATAATCATCCTCACTATATTATGCAGATTGAAGATCGCCGAATTGAAGAAAAGACAAGTCGGTGATATTGGGTTCATTAACACATATCTCATAGATGCAACTCAGGTTAAATTTCATGCGGCAGATACCGAGGCCAACTTGCTACGATCATTGGTAATAAATGAAAACAAAGATATAATACTCTTTCCTTACAACTTCAAGTGAGTGTTACTGTCTTGTGCGTATTCGGTTTCCCTTATATATTAGTCAAGGTTATAGTAATGTAATTGATGAGTTATGCATGCGTGTGCAGTTTCCACTATATTCTCCTAGAGATTAAGCTTGAGCAGGGACTAGTAACCGTCTTAGACTCAAGACGAAAAGCTCCCCAGGACTATGCGGACATGACTCAAATGCTCGAGAAGTAAGTTAAATCGATCATTATCCACCATATCAGCAACTTTGTTCATTTCCTGATATATCAAGTAATTGTTTTCTTTATCTGGCAGGGTTTGGAAAAAATTCACCAAAAAAGCTCCAGGACTCCCGAAGAAGCTGCAATTTAGACACCCGAAAGTAAGTACTATAGTAGCATGTTCCGCGCATCTCCTATTGATTCAAGCGCTAGTTTCATCAATACCATTTGTCATTCTTGCTTATCAGTTTGATTGACCTCTATTTCTTGTAAAGTGGTTGTGGCAGGAACAAGGGAATGATTTCTGTGGATACTACGTTTGCGAGTCCATCCGCCACACGACCTGTGAGCGGGGTACACTGACGAACAATATGAAGTACGTAAATAACAATATTCACAATTTTATTTTATTACCATCATTTGTGTTGAGTTTCATTCATTCATATTTATATGTATTGACCCCCTTCTTCAAATTAGATGTTTCGGAAGCGGGATGAACTCCTAGCACCAGCTCGCATGCGAGCAATTCAAGAGGAATTGGCGGCATTCTTTCTTGACCACATGATCGCTGAAGACGGAGAATACTATGTGGACCATGAGTCCGTATGATTATATTTGTAAGAGATAATTATTGTATATATGTAGCCGGTAGTGTCGGATAGATATACGAGAACTTGTTGTTCGACCAATCTCTCGGAGAAGGAGAGGTGGTCGATATCACTTCTCTCTGTATGCATATATGTTCATGACGATCTTCTGTTTCCTTCGTTTGCTTACTGGCTAGCTAGCGTGTCTAGTCCTCTCTATACGTATGTATAGTACGTAGCGTCGACCAAGCACGGACATAAGAGAGGACACTTCTCTCTATTAATTATAGCTAGCTAACACAATGTATGAAACACCTAAATTAACCCCCAACCCCCCACCCCCCTTAAAAAAACAAAAACCCCAGCCATAGAAATGCTGACGCGTGGATGCCTATTGGTCCCGGTTGGTGCCACCAACCGGGACCAAAGGTCCTCCTGCCTGGGCTCCGCGCACAGGCCACGTGGAGGCCCATCTGTCCCGGTTCTGGATTGAACCGGGACTAAAGGGACAGGGCATTAGTACCGACCCTTTAGACCCGGTTCAGGAACCGGGACAAAAGGCCCTTATGAACCGGGACAACATGCCCTTTTTCTACCAGTGTCAGTCCTGCTTATAATAAAACTTAATCCATGGAAATAACCAAGTCAATCAGCAGCATATATATATTCATCATAATAATGTAGTCCTTGAGGGAATTACACAACCAGGAAACTAGTTCACTAACTTCTACCAAGGTCCCATTGCCCTCGCAGGATGGGGCCAAGGGTCGGGAGATTGGTTCGGACGGACTTTCGGACAAAGATGGTGAGCGGGCTGCTAAATGGGCGCGCAGGAAAGAGAAGATGATCTGTTATCGTTGCGGTGAGCAAGGGCATTTTATTGCTGACTGTACCACGGAGTTGTGTGACACATGT
>NC_041388.1:692572326-692573485 GCF_002162155.2 Triticum dicoccoides
GTATGGCGTGTGTTGCGAGGAATTGATGTTCTTTGAGTCACCCACGCCGGCCGTAGTCCCGGACTCACCACGCAACTGAACTACATGGCTGGTCAAGGTAACGAGGGGATACCTATCTGAGGCACGAGTTATGCAGCGCCTGAACGAGCTCGCTCCCGGGAATTCTCGTTGGGAGCTTATTCGACTTGATGATAATCTATACAAGGTGGATTTCCCGTCAGTGGAAGAGCTGAAGAAATTTCTTAAGTTTGCTGTAGCTCGAGTGCTGGGTACTGATTGTATTCTTGAATTTGATGCTTGGAAACAAACAGAACCCAAAGGCACACCGATGTCACAAGTCTGGGTGCGTTTTTTGGGGGCACCCTCCAAGCCTCTTGGTGATTCTAGGGTGGTTTGCAGTCTTGGTTCTTTGATCGGAAAGACCGAGCAAGTGGATATGCCGTTTACTCGGACTAATGGAGTGGCTAGGCTTTTTGTCAGTGTTCGATCGATCGAGCATATTCCTGATGTGGTTGCATGGACATATGGAGGAATGATCTACAACTTAGATATTGAACTAGAAGACGCTGAGATGTTTCAGGAAGCAGGTCTAGATGGAGGTGATGTGGACATGTCCGATAAAGATGATGGTACTGGCAATAGGGACAATAATGGTGGCGATGGACCAAGTAAGGGTTTAGATACAGCCGCAAGCCGTCCCGTCCCGCAGGTGACGAAAAGGGGCTCAGTGCCGGCTACGTCCACACTAGTTCAGACGCTGAGGTTTGGGTCCTTTGAGACGCCGAACTCCGCACCACCTCGGCTGTGGAGTGACTGTGTCGATAGTGATGAGGCTGCTTTGCCACCCATTCCGACAGAGCTTCGTACCTTGTCGCCACAGTGTGGACCGGCCTTGCCAGGAGTGGCGCGTGTCTCGACTCCGACGTGCATGATAGCAGCTGGGCAGGAACACATGCCGGCGCCAGTACCAGTGATGGATCAGCAGGTGGACGATGGTGTGTCGGGGGCCTTTGCTTGCACTCTGAAGCGGGTTGCTGACGAGCCACCCCGCGCGCATGGACTTGTGGCACATGCGTGTCCCGAGTCCCTGTTTGTACCTGCATATCATAAGGGGGTGCCTGAGGGGCCTTTGACATTGCCAGTTTCAGGGAAGGTGGCT
>NC_041388.1:692573790-692582866 GCF_002162155.2 Triticum dicoccoides
GCAGGTTCACCTTGGGTGCGATCTTCACCGGTCCCGTTAGATGCGCGCCGGCCGATCCTGGGTCTTGTGGGGGGGGGGGAGGGGGATCCTGGAGGCGCCAGGTCACCTACTCCCCACTCCCGTGGTAGCGCCATGGCGGACGGGCCTGCAGAGGCGATGCAGGGCTTGCGATCCACCGAGGAGGTGATCGCGTTCGGCGGTCACCCAGACCCGGCACTATCTGGCAGGCGTGTCAGTGCTAGGGTCCAGGGTCAACCGGACGCCAACGACTTTCAGCTTGGGCGCGCGCTGAGAGCCGCCAAGCTTATGGACGTCGAGGCCCAGACAAGTATGTCAGTTAATAAGCATTTCTCTATGTTGCACTTTTCTGAACATGAGATTATGAGTAGAGCACATGACATAGGAATCTCACTCGGGGCAAATGGGGTCGAAATTGTTAATTCCGTTAATGATATCTTAGACCTCGAGGCTGAAAGAGCTTCGGAGTTGATTCGACAGTTAGCGGCGGTTAAACCTATGTCTGATGCTGACATTCATAGCTTGAGTGTCCCCATACTGATGAATTTCTGTGATCAGATGATGCCTGCATCGGAGGTCGATGAGGAGGCAGGAGAAGTAGACACTACGCTGTCAAGCGAGGTGTTTACGAAGGTGGGGGGGGGTCACCGGAGGCAATGGCTCCTGATGCGGACGTGACGGGATTGAATAAACCTAAACGACCCTGGAAGAGGAAGATCTATCCAGCGTCGGCGGTCCGTAGGAGTGCGAGAGTGAAATTCAAGAAAAAAATTCATTATGATTTATGAAAGGGATCTTTTGGAATAACAGAGGTCTGGCAGACTTGGGTAAGCAACGGTTCCTTGCAGAAACGACTTTAGAGGATAAACTAGAGTTTATCGCTCTTCTAGAGACAGGTAGAGATAACTTCACGCCACAATACTTAGGCTTACTTACAGCGGGAGTGGCCTTTGATTGGCACTGTCTTCCGCCAAGAGGGAGATCCGGTGGGATCCTCTTGGGAGTGAAGTGTGAAACCCTTGAGGTTATAGATGTAGTAAGAGGAGAATATACGGTGAAGTTTAGGGTTAGGTCCAAATTGGATGGGTTCCGTTGGGCCTTAGTGACAGTATATGGGGCTGCTCAACCTGAGTTTAAGCCGGAGTTCTTGGCAGATCCGGTACAGATTTGTGGAGATGAAAGATTGCCAATTCTGGTAGGTGGTGATTTTAATATCATTAGGAGGAAAGAAGAAAAGAACAATGATCATTTTGATGGACGGTGGTCTTTTATGTTCAATATGATCATTGAGAGTCTCAATCTGAGGGAGATTGAACTCTCAGGAAGACAATTTACCTGGGCAAATTCTCTTCCTACTCCTACGTACGAGAAACTTGATAGGGTTTTGGCAAGTGTGGAATGTGAGCAGAAGTACCCCTTGGTGTCGGTGCACGCGATGGAACGGGCGATCTCAGACCATACACCCCTGTTAGTTGATTCAGGGAGCGCCACGCATATTGGTAATAAGAATATTTTCTCGTTCGAATTAAGTTGGTTCGAAAAAGAACATTTTCTCGAGATGGTGGCAAGAGAGTGGGCTAAACCAGTGCATGGCACATCTAACATGGAACGCTGGCAGAACAAAATCAGACACCTTAGACAATTCCTGAGGGGTTGGGCTAAAAATGAGAGTGGGATCTATAAAAAAGAGAAGGAGAGGCTGCTCCAGTTAATTGGGATGCTAGATATACGGGCAGAAACGAATTTGCTGGACCCGACTGAGCAAGCTTGCAAGTCGGAAGCCGAAGCCAAATTACATTCGTTACTTAGAGAAGAAGAGATGAAGTGGGCATTGCGTGCCAAAGTTCTTAAGGTGGTAAAAGGGGATGACAATACACAATTTTTTCATATGATTGCGAATGGCAAGCATAGGAGAAAAAATCATTCAGCTAGAACAGGATGAGGAAACGGTTGTTGGACATGAGAATTTGAAGCTGTATATTTTCAACTATTACAAGCAGTTGTTTTGTCCTCCGAAAGATAACACCGTGACTCTGGATGAGAGTGTATGGGCGGATATCCCTCAGTTGCAGTCAGAGGAGAATGAGATCCTGTCTGCTCCTTTTACTGAGAAGGAGGTGTTCGAGGCGATAGCTCAAATGAAACCAAACAAGGCCCCGGGACCAGACGGGTTCCCGACAGAATTTTATAAGAAATGTTGGCATATCGTGAAGGATGATCTTATGCCTATGTTTCATGATCTTTTCAATGGCCATCTTCAACTATTCCATTTGAATTTTGGCACGATCACTCTTCTACCTAAAAAGGAGGAGGCTATCTGCATTGAACAATTCAGACCCATATGCTTATTGAATGTCAGTTTCAAAATCTTTACCAAAGTGGCCACCAACCGGCTGACAAGGGTGGCACACTCGGTGGTGCAACCAAGTCAAACTGTCTTTATGCCTGGAAGACACATACTAGAAGGGGTAGTTGTCTTACATGAAACCTTACATGAAATCCACTCGAAGAAACTCGATGGAGTGATATTCAAAGTGGATTTTGAGAAGGCGTACAATAAGGTCAAGTGGCCTTTTCTATAGCAAGCTATGCGTATGAAAGGTTTCAATGAATCCTGGACGAATCAGGTGGATTCTTTTGTCCAGAAAGGCAATGTTGGAATAAAAGTTAATGATGATATTGGCCATTATTTCCAAACGCATAAGGGCCTGAGGCAGGGCGACCCAATGTCCCCAATACTGTTTAATATTGTGGCAGACATGTTGACAGTACTCATAGGCCGGGCCAAGGAAAAGGGACTGATTGGTGGATTAGTCCCCCATCTAGTGGACGGGGGGTATCCATCTTACAATATGCGGATGACACGATATTATTTATGGAACATGACCTTGCTCAAGCTCGTAACATGAAACTCATTCTATGTCTCTTCGAGCAATTATCGGGGCTGAAAATCAATTTCCACAAAAGTGAGCTTTTCTATTTTGGAAGGGCCAAAGAGTACCCAGATGAATACAAGCAACTATTCGGTTGTGGATTGGGATCGCTACCTAGTTATCTTGGTATTCCAATACATCATAGGAAATTGACTAATAAAGAATGGAAATGTATCGAGGATCGATTCGAGAAGAAACTTAGCTGCTGGAAGGGTAAGCTTATGTCATATGGAGGACGACTAGTATTAATTAATTCGGTACTCACGAGCATGCCAATGTTCCTCTTGTCTTTTTTTGAAGTTCCCAAAGGGGTACGCAAGAGATTAGACTTCTATCGATCTCGATTCTTTTGGCAATCAGATGAGGTTAAGACAAAATATCGCCTGACAAGATGGGATATTATTTGTCGACCAAAGGACCAGGGGGGTCTTGGGATTGAAAACCTTGAGGTGAAAAATAAATGCTTGTTGAGTAAGTGGTTATACCGGTTATCGCTGCATTCCGAAGGAATGTGGGCACAGATTCTACGCAACAAGTATTTACACTCCAAAACTCTAGCCCAGGTTACTGTCAGACCTAATGATTCACCCTTTTGGAAGGGGCTCATGCGAGTGAAGGATACTTTCTTCCACAGGGTGCAGTTCAATGTTGAGGACGGCTGAACAATTAGGTTTTGGGAAGATACGTGGTTAGGTGATAGGCCGCTGGCTCTCCAGTATCCGTCCCTGTATCACATTGCTCAACGTAAGGAAGAGTACGTGGCAACGGTGCTGCAGACAGTACCTTTGAATATCCAGTTCAGGAGATCTCTAGTTGGGGACGCTGGAACTCTTGGCTGCACTTAGTGAGGAGGCTAATGGAGGTTCACCTCTCCGATCAGGAGGATTCCTTTAGATGGAAGCTCACGAATAATGGTTTGTTCACTGTCAAGTCTATGTACTTAGATCTCATCAACTCGGGCCCAATCCCGCGATCACTCCATATTTGGCGAGTTAAAGTACCCTTACGAATTAAGATATTTATGTGGTTTGTCCACAAACAAGTGATCCTAACCAAGGATAACTTACTCACGCGGAGATGGGTAGGTAGCTCGAGGTGTTGCTATTGTGATCATGATGAAACAATACAACACCTTTTTCTTGATTGCCCGCTTGCGAAGTTACTTTGGAGATCGGTACATATAGCCTTTAATATTTCACCTCCTAATAGCATAGAGATGTTGTTTGGGACGTGGCTTGATGGAGGGACTGTTCATCTCGCGCGTAATATTCGGATTGGAATATGTGCACTTATTTGGGCTATATGGAACTGTAGGAATGATATAATTTTTAACAGAAAACCTATGACTAATTTCTTGCAGGTTATATTCCGGGCTACGGCATGGATCCGTACTTGGTCATTACTCACTCCTACGGCCTCCAGGGAGCAGCTGGCTATTGGGTGCAACCGATGGGAGATGGTAGCTCGGGTTTTCTTCAACCGGTTTGGATGGCGATCACTGCATAGGATTGGCCCTTAGTGGATCCTCGTTAAGCCGGATGCGGCTTTCATACTTGTATTTTTATTTTCTTTGTGTTTTGTGAGCACTATCTTGCACTCCAGACTTTGTTCTTTCGGATTTTTAATAAAGTGGCTGCATGCATCTTTTCGATGCAGAGGCCGGGGGATAACCTCCTTTTCAAAAAAAAAGGAAACTAGTTAAGGACATGAAGCGAGTCAAACCGAGCCCTAGTATTTCTAATGGGTGGTTTTCCTAACAGGGAGTGCATCGACGTAGCAAGATCGGTAAGGGAAAGCATTGTGCATGCATGCAGCTTGTATATGTTGACGGGGCATTATGTGACCTAAATATTGCATTCTTGAAGTGTCGAGATGATAAGCCACCCCAAAATTGTTGGCACAGAGGAGGAGCGCGTACTTGTGTGGGTGGAATCCAATGATCCCATACTCCCACACAAAATGATCCTGGTCTTTGACTTCACTCCCATCCAACTCGACAAAGTTATGTTCATCTGAGTTCCACGAGTGTTCAGAACCATCAGTGCTTGCCTGTTCTCTTGTCTCACAATCACTATCGTTTTCTTCTTCTTCCTCCTCGTCCTCCCCCTGTTCATCGTCTTCCTCCGCCTCTTCTTCCTCGTCTTCATCCTCTTCTCCATCAATAATCTCATCATCTTCTTCATCACTTTCCTCCCTGCTTTTATGTCCAAGATGATATGCCACTCCATCGACAATCTCATCATCTTCTCCATCATTTTCTTCTTCCTCCTCCTCATCCTCCCCGTGTTCATTGTCACCCTCCTCCTCTTCTTCCTCGTCTGCATCCTCTTCTCCATCGATAAACTCATCATATTCTTCATCACTTTCCTCGCTACTTTCATGTTGAAGCAAGCTGAGTAGTTCTTCCTTGCTTTCGATCACCTCCCATGTACATACTGGTTCAAATGTACATACTGGTTTAAATCCCCATTGATCTATCATATGATATTGTGCATTCATGTCCGTCTTGTGTGCCAGTGTCCACCCTAGTTGGCTGTCAAGCGAATCTGACAGTGCCCACACATGGAGTTGTAACACATTGAGCACCACATAGAATATCCCTCTCTCATTGTTCGCTAAGATGGACCTCTTGGGCAATGTCCCATTATAGTATCCCATTCTCACGTCGCAGTCCGGGGGGTCCCTCGGGAGCTGGACTGTGTCATACTTTCCCTCCGTGACCCGCATAATCATGAGTACACCAATGTGGCAGTGCACGTAGAGTGACCCCCGCCAATACTCGGCAGACCACCATGTTGGCACTAATTCCATATCGTCGATACTGATATCACCTTGTGTTGTCTCCACACTGTAGGTATTCCATGGTACGCAGCGCCCCGGCACGAACTCTTGGCTCTCCCACAAATCGGTAATCGATGAGAAGACTAGCATGCACACTACCTTTTCCTTGGGCGCCTCAGCAAATGGCATGAGAGAATCAATTTGTTCATTGACGTCTCTCTTCTGTTGACCTATCTTTTCAGTTGGTTTCCCTTCCGTGAATAGCTCGGTCCACCAAGGCTTCCTAGGTTTTATTTTGACGCGGCCTCTTTGCCATTGAGGCGGCAGCTTTTCCCTGGGAAAGAGAAATACCTGGTGATGTCGTGACACGGCCGGGTCAAAGGCAAGGAACATGCCCTCGTCGTCGCACGGCCATGGCGTCGGTGGGTGCGGCAGGCGGGCACACCGCCTCGTCGTCGGGTTGCAAACGTAGACATCCCTGACATCACTGAAATATTGCCGGTCCCGGAGAAGGAAGAGGCCGTTGCAGTGCTGCTGCACGATGGCCTGATCGCCCCAGATGAAAGGACGTCCGAAGCCGGGCTCGTCGGCGTCGTGCAGCTGGTGGCACGAGGAGCGCTAGGCCGGCGGGGCGAAGAAGGCGCAGTCGGACGGGCATCCGCTGTAGGTGGTGTAGACTCCGGAGAAGTTGCGCGGGAAGACGTGGGGGAGCAGCAGGTCGTGGGAGTCGACGACGGCGCGCCACACGCGGCAGACGCACCGGGACCTGGCGAGGGCGCGGCCTCGGAGGCGGCGGAGGATGCCGAGGAGGAGGTCGTACGGGAAGCACAGGCCGTCGGCGTCGTTGGCGTCCATCGATCGGGGTCGGGGACGGTCGTGTGTGTCGATCGCGCGGCGCGAGGTTGCAGGGTCGGACCGTCGGAGGGGACGCGATCGTGGCGGCATGGGAAGACAAACGCGTCTGGTGGTTGCTGAGACGGCGATATGTTTTTTTTTTTGAGCTTGGAAATTCTCATTCCATTAACCAAGGTGCCGAGCAAAGTCGTCGGTCACTAGGGACTGGGCAAAGGTAGGAACATCACCCGGCCATACGGCTTGGGGTTCATGAACCATCTTCGATCCAAACAGCACAAGAGCATCCGCCACCTTATTACAAGCCCGTGGGCAATGAGAAATACGAAAAGAACTAAAGTTCAGAAATGCTTTGGTAACGGAAGTCCGGAAAAAAGATGCCTTGGGTATCACGGGTGATATACAGCTCCGTACGTCTTTTTTTGCGGGTACGTGTATACACAGGATATGTATGTGGACTCTGATTTTCTTTGAGGGGTGTCTGATGACTCTGATGCACATGGAATCCTACTCTATTTCATGTACTCCTTTTGTAAATTAATATAATTAATGTAAGAGTGTTTAGATTACTAAAATAGTGTGATCTAAACATTTTTACATTGGTTTACGGAGGGAGTAAAAAAAGAGTATTCTACGTCTACATGATCGAGATTAGTTGGGCTAGGACTAAGAGCTAGAGAGGGGCTCCTCGGACTTCCCAAAAAGGCTCATGCCCCACTTTGTATATGAAACAACGAACAACATAAATCCAACCCGTACAACTTGACCACACCACACACTCAAAGCAGGATACAACGGTGTTGATGAACACCTGCACTACCCCTTAGAACTCCAAGCAAACTACATGCAGGAAGAAAGAGCACCACTTGAAGTCTCAGGAGCCCTCAACCGTGAAACGACAAACTGTATATCCCAAGGCGGCGCCTTCAAGAAGGGCACGATACCAGAGCGCCACCACGACCGGATATAGGGATCAAGGTTTCCCCCAGAGCAACATCGATGGCAAAGAGAAACCGCGATGACGCCTTCAAGAAGAAGACGACTCCCAAAGGCGCCGCCGCCGTCGGCCTGGCAGAACCAGAGAGGGTTTTCACCTCGGTAAACACTCTTCCCCTCCGAGACGTAGCACAACAAGACATGAAGATGTTCGCCACGCCACCATCACCTTCACGCCCAATTTGGCACCTCCAGATCGCGGCAAGGTCGAGTATGGGAGGCCTCCTGTCTCCCCCTTGAAGCACCCCTGCCACCTCGCCCATCCACTACGTGACGCGTAGAGCAACCACCACCAGCCCAAAGGGATCAGCCACCGGTCGCTGCATCTACACCAAATGCATACCTGAGGAGAAGAGGAAGGGTCGAGCCCGCACTATCGCACCGCCACCTCCGCCAGCCAACAGCCACGGTAGGGGCGGCCGCCCACAGCCCGCGCCACCAAGGACAAATCTGACCACGCCGTGAATGGCAGACCGCCGTCACCTCCTGGGTGAGCACCACCTGCATGAAGCCCGTCGCACAGCACCCGCACCCGCGCCCTACAGCAGTACCCCGTCCAGGTTCGAGACCGAAGGCCGACGCTGACACCCCCGTGCGTGGAGACGAAAAAACCCTGCCACCAGCTGCGACGACTGGGCTTCGCCCGGCTCGCCCTCTGGCGACAGCGAGGGAGGAGGGGAATTTCGGCAGAGGCGCCTCTGGTGCCCTCCCCGTCGCATGCGGGGACGATGAGGGAGGGGATAAGGTTCCGACCACCAAGAGGCATTTTATTGCATCAAAAGATGTAGTTCCTTGGACTTAACTCTTGAAACCTAGAAGACATGCATGTTTTAACATGAGTTTTTTATATGGAAAATAATATTGAATTAGCTAAAAAAAATTACAAAGTTAAGTTTAGGCGGGTGGCTAGGAGCAAAAAAAATTAACTTAAATTTTGAGCAGTTAATTTTTGGGTAGTCCAAGGAGTTAAGTTTTAGGGGAAGGGTTATAGATGCTCTAATGGTATGACATCTCGGTTTGCCGGCCAGGGGTATGCCAGGAACCTTTCACCGAGTGTTACACTCGGCGAAGCCTTTGCCGAGTGTTTTTTAGCCCTTACCTAGTATTTCCGGTACTCAGCAAACAAAATTCTTCCTGTAGTGCATGTAAGTGTGCTGCAAAATCGGCAGCATAATTTACACATGCAGGTGTGTCTAATTTTGTTTCAATTTGAAGCGGCCTTCAAAAATTATGTCAGTCAAGCATGGGATGCCCATTCCGCTAAGGTTTTTTCAGCCAAAATCAATGTTATTATATCGATTGGCCCAATATGACAACCGTGCTAGAGTATGCTCTTAGAATCGTTAAAGGCCGTTTTCCATCTGATGCGAGGGTACAACCTAAAATTTATTTCACTAAGTTTTGGGCAGACCTAACTGATCCCTTATATATAATGGAGTAAAACTTACTTTTAGCTCATGCATTTCGTCGTGCTATGCCCCCCCCCTCCCCCCCCC
>NC_041388.1:692583259-692689536 GCF_002162155.2 Triticum dicoccoides
GGGTAGTGAGCACGTTGGACACGCCTCGTCGGGCTTCTCATCGCCGATTTCCTGTTGATCGGGGTGTTCGACGCGAGGGCACTAGCAGCGTCAAGGACCTCATCGCGCACCTCCCCAAGACCTCGCCGCACTGTTGCCCAAGGCCGCGCCGCAGCAGCAGTGTCAAGGATACTCCTAAATCAATTGATGTTATGTTTGTATTCAGGTACCCGGTTGCATTGTTCAACGAACTCTACTATCTGATCGCTGGAGGCATCATATGGACAGGTGAATAGCACGGAGCTGACAACAAACAAATCTATGTGTCTTGGCGACGGCGAGGAGAACGTGGGGTAGTTCGTGTACCTAGAGGCGATGGAGTACCACATGTGGAACACCTACGACATGCACTTATACGGTTCCTTCGCGCTGCTCTTCCTCTTCCCAGAGCTCGAGCTTAGCCTCCCATCGCTGTGGAAGGACCTCAACCCCATGTTCATGTTGCAGGTCTACCGGGGCGACGTCGCACTACTAGGAAAAAGCCTTGTAGTAGCGCGGCTTAAACATCTAATAGTAGCGCGGGTGCCCGCGCTACTACTACTGCGCTACAGCTAACTGGTAGTAGTAGCGTGGATTTCCACACGCCCTACTACTAACTATCTGTAGCGCGTGTATGTAATCCGCGCTACTACTATTAATTTCAAAAACTAAAAAATATCTCGACCCCATGCATGTTGTCAATGGTTCGATCTAGCGACGACATGGGTTGCCGGAGGTGCGGACAGGTAACGGCAGACCAAATCCGGCGATGGCTGTTGGAGAGGGACCGGATCCAGTGCAGAGCAAGATGACGGTGTGAGAATCCTCTTCGCGGCCAAGGCAGAGAGCTCCTAATTGGCCATGTCGACGACCTGCGCAGGCATGGGCATGGGAAGTGAGTTAAACCGGAGGGAGTGGGAGAGTGTAACGCCCTCGATGCGGCTATATCTCCCACGTGTCGAAGCACGACTTAGATGCATAACTGCATTGAAAGCAATGTCGCAAGTGAGGTAATTTTCACACAACCCATGTAATACATAAGGGAAAGAGTTACATAGCTGGCTTACAATCGCCACTTCACACAATACATGAATAAAGCATTACAATCATCCAGATACAATCAAGGTCCGACTACGGAACCAAAATAAAAGAAGACTACCCCAAATGCTACGCAGATCCCCGATCGTCCCAACTGGACTTCACTACTAATCAACTGAAAAACGGAAAACAACATAACGAACATGGTCTTCATCGAGATCCTCCTTGAGCTCGGTTGCGTCACCTGCACGGTATCGTCGGCACCTGCAAACTGGTTTTGAAAGTATCTGTGAGTCACGGGGACTCAACAATCTCACACCCTCGCGATCAAGACTATTTAAGCTTATAGGTAGGGAAAAAGGTATGTGAGGTGGAGCTGCAGCAAGCACTAGCATATATGGTGGCTAACATACGCAAATGAAAGCGAGAAGAGAAGGCAAAGCATGTTCGAGAAACTATGATCAAGAAGTGATCCTAGGACAACTTACGTCAGGCATAACTCCAACACCGTGTTCACTTCCCGGACTCCGCCGGAAAGAGACCATCACGGCTACACACGCGGTTGATGCATTTTAATTAAGTCAAGTGTCAAGTTCTCTACAACCGGACATTAACAAATTTCCATCTGCCCATAACCGCGGGCACGGCTTTCGAAAGTTCAAATCCCTGCAGGCGTGTCCCAACTTAGCCCATCACAAGCTCTCATGGTCAACGAAGGATATTCCTTCTCCCAGGAAGACCCGATCAGGCTCAGAATCCCGGTTACAAGACATTTCGACAATGGTAAAATAAGACCAGCAAAGCCACCCGAATGTGCCGACAAATCCTGATAGGAGCTGCACATATCTCGTTCTCAGGGCACACCGGATTGTCCAAACTTCCAGTAGGCCAGCCCAGAGTTGCCCCTGGTGGCCACCGGCGGCTGACAAGTTGGACCAACACTCAGAGGAGCACTGGCCCGGGGGTTTAAATAAAGATGACCCTTGGGCAGGCCTACCCAAGGGAAATAAAAGGCTAGGTGGCAAATGGTAAAACCAATGTTGGGCCTTGCTAGAGGAGTTTTATTCAAGGCGAACTGTCAAGGGGTTCCCATTATAACCCAACCGTGTAAGGAACGCAAAATCCGAGAACATAACACCGATATGATGGAAACTAGGGCGGCAAGAGTGGAACAAAACACCAAGCATAAGGCCGAGCCTTCCACCCTTTACCAAGTATATAGATGCATTAATATAAATAAGAGATATTGTGATATCCCAACAAAATAACCATGTTCCAACATGGAACAACTCCAATCTTTACCTGCAACTAGGAACGCTATAAGAGGGGCTGAGCAAAGCGGTAACATAGCCAAACAACGATTTGCTAGGACAAGGTGGGTTAGAGGTTTAGCTTAGCAATATGGAGGCATGATAACCAAGTGGTAGGTATCGTAGCGTAGGCATAGCAAAAGAGCGAGCATCGAGCAAGCAAAGATAGAAGTGATTTCGAGGGTATGGTCATCTTGCCTGAGATCCCTCAAGAAAGAAGAACGAGTCCATGAAGAAGACAAACGGACGAAGTCGAATGGATCCTCACAAATGTGACGTTATCGAAACTAACCCGAAGAGGCAACACCGGAAAGAAGCAAACAACATAGTAAACAACCATCACATAAGCATGGCATAATCGCAAACAAGTATGATGCATGTACGGTTTAAATATGCATGGCATGGCAAAGTGCAACAAACAACACTACAAATTAAGTGGAGCTCAATATGCAACGAGTTGCATATTGATGGAGCACCACATCAATTATTTAATTCACTCCCGGTTATGTACCCAACCAAATTAAATGTTCTTAACATGTCAAGGGGTGAGGCAAAAGAAAACTACCTATCTAGGCAAGTTTAAATGAGGCCGGAACAACAAACAACAAGTCCGGAAAATCCTCATGTGCGTGTTTATGGATTTGGTACTGTTCTGCCCTAAACACAATTTTAGAGTTATTAAACATGCAAAGTGAGGCCACCATGTTAAACTAGACATTTTTCCACCCCATTACATATAAAGTTTATTAAAAACCGAGCTACGGTTATTAAGTTATGAATTAAAGCATTTTAACATGGCATAGGAGCAAAACTAACCAAACATCATTTTAAGCATTTTAAACATGGATGAAAGTGGCATATTATTAAACTAGACAAAATTTTAAGCAACTTTCATATATAAAACATTTCAATCCGATGCACGGTTGTGGAATTATTAAATGCATGATCAACACGGGCTTTTCTGTAAAACTAGACGGCTCTGGATAAAAAGATAAATCGCTGATCTGAAAAAAATACACTGGGCCGAATCTAGTGCACTGCTGGCCTGAATAGAGAGGAGGGGCTGAGGGAGCTGCTCACAGCGGGCCTTGGGCCGGGGAAGCAGGCCAGCAGGAGCGGCCCGACGGGGGATGGAGCTGGGCCTCTCCAGATCGAGGCGAGGCGCTGGCGGATCAGGGCTGGACGCGGCCGATGCAGAGGGTCAACGCAGCGAGCAGAGGCGTTCTCGTCCGCTTCTCGGCAGGAAGACGAGCAATGGCGACATGGGACTTGGCGGCCGGGAACGGGGCAAGGCAGCAGGGCACGCCGGTGCTGAGGACTCCGGCGAGTGGCAGGATGGGGAGGGGTCAACGCGGGAGCTCGGTGCCGTTCGGATCCAAGCGCGAGAGGTCTTCAGGTCCTGTTTCCTGCTGGATTGAAGCAGAGGCAGCGGGGTGGCGGTCATGGCGCCTACGCGGGCGATGGCGAGGAGCTTCGAAACGACGAAGAGGCTGCGGGGCACCATGAGGATGGGCGCGGGGACCTTGGGACCCGGCGTCCGTGGCAGAGGAGTTCCAAGGGCGGCGGTGGCGTTCTGTTCCTGTGAGAGAGAGAGAGAGAGGTGAGAGGATGGAGTAGAGGCAGGGAAGGAGAAGGAAAAGAGCAGGGGAGGAGCGGCGACGGGGTCAGCCTGCGGGTCACTGGTGGCGCGCTCGGGCTCAAATGCAACGAGGAGGAGGAAGGGAGCAGGGGGGCTCTGGTTGGTGTGGTGGTGAAAGCGAGGAGGGGCTTTTGAATCGGGGAGCAACCCGAGGAGGAAGAGACAGGATGAGTGGCGGCGGCTCGATGGGACAAGGCTCCTAAATTTTAGGGTTTGGTCTAGGGGTTGGACTATATATAGCAATAAGATTTTTGGGTAGGGGCTAATCCGTCCCTCCGATCGTAATCGGACGATCGCGAATAAAATAGTTAGGGATTCCAAATAAAAAAACGGAGAAGTTTTGTATATGTTTGTGGATGATCCGGACACAACGGTGGCGATAGTCCGGGTCGCGTTCGGGACAACTTTCGGACGCGCACGCGAGGAGGGCCGCGGGCTGACGAGAGAGGTTAGGTTGGGTCTGGCGGATTGTGAAGAGCGGGTTGGTCTAAGAGAAGAGGGGTGATATGCAGCCCGACACGGTTTCCGGAGACAGAAAATGTCCGATGTTACACCGGCTATACTGCCGCTATAGTTATCCATTGGGGCATCAAACGATCTCCGAATGCGATGAAACTTGACAGGCACTCTATCTACACTATAATAAGACCACACGTCAACTCTCATCCCATTCCGAGAACATTTTCTGGCCACTTATAAAATACTATTTCGGACATGCCGCGAGCGCGTGCAAGTGTGGTTGGGCTCAGAACGGACAACGGAGAGAACTCGGAGTACCCGGACGAATGCAAGTTTTAAAACATGATGATGCAATGCACATGATGACATGATAAGATGCAGCACGCAAGAAAATACCATGACAACGTCAGCGAATAACTGGAAGACACCTGGCACATCGGTCTCGGGCGTTACATGTTGGGGAACGTAGCAGAAATTCAAAATTTTCTACGCATCATCAAGATCAATCTATGGAGTAATCTAGCAACGAGGGGAAGGAGAGTGCATCTACATACCCTTGTAGATCGCTAAGCGGAAGCGTTCAAGTGAACGGGGTTGATGGAGCCGTACTCGTCGTGATCCAAATCACCGATGATCCTAGTGCCGAACGGACGGCACCTCCGTGTTCAACACACGTACAGCCCGGTGACGTCTCCTACGCCTTGATTCAGCAAGGGGAGAAGGAGAGGTTGGGGAAGACTCCATCCCACAGCAGCACGACGGCGTGGTGGTGGTGGAGGAGCGCGGGACTCCAGCAGGGCTTCGCCAAGCACTACGAGAGACGAGGAGGGAGAGGGGTAGGGCTGCGCCAACAGGGAGATTGAATCATGTGTCTTGGGCAGCCCCAAACCTCAAGTATATATAGGGGAAGGGGAGGGGCTGCGCCCCCACCTAGGGTTTCCTCCCTAGGGGTGGCGGCAGCCCCCAGATCCCATCTGGGAGGCGGCCAAGGGGGAGAGAGAGGGGGGCGCACCTAGGGTGGGCCTTAGGGCCCATCTACGCCTAGGGTTTGCCCTCTCTACTCTTGAGGACGCCTTGGGCCTTGGTGGGAGGCGCCCCAGCCCACCTAGGGGCTGGTCCCTTCCCACTATTGGCCCATGTAAGCCTCCGGGGCTGGTGGCCCCACCTGGTGGACCCCCGGACCCCTCCGGTGGTCCCGGTACACTACCGGTGATGCCCGGAACATTTCCGGTGGCCAAAACCATACTTCCTATATATTAATCTTTACCTCCGGACCATTCCGGAACTCCTCATGACGTCCGGGATCTCATCCGGGACTCCGAACAACATTCGGTAACCGCATACATACTTTCCCTATAACCCTAGCGTCATCGAACCTTAAGTGTGTAGACCCTACGGGTTCGGGAACCATGCAGACATGACCGAGACAACTCTCCGGACAATAGCCAACAGCTGGATCTGGATACCCATGTTGGCTCCCACATGTTCCACGATGATCTCATCGGATGAACCACGATGTCAAGGATTCAATCAATCCCGTATACAATTCCCTTTGTCCATCGGTATGATACTTGCCTGAGATTCGATCGTCGGTATCCCGATACCTTGTTCAATCTCGTTATCGACAAGTCTCTTTACTCGTTCCGTAACACATCATCCCATGATCAACTCCTTGATCACATTGTGCACATTATGATGATGTCCTACCGAGTGGGCCCAGAGATACTTCTCCGTTACACGGAGTGACAAATCCCAGTCTCGATTCGTGCCAACCCAACAGACACTTTCGGAGATACCTGTAGTGAACCTTTATAGCCACCCAGTTACATTGTGACGTTTGGCACACCCAAAGCACTCCTACGGTATCCGGGAGTTGCCCAATCTCATGGTCTAAGGAAATGATACTTGACATTAGAAAAGCTTTACCAAACGAACTACACGATCATGTGCTAGGCTTAGGATTGGGTCTTGTCCATCACATCATTCTCCTAATGATGTGATCCCGTTATCAACGACATCCAATGTCCATGGTCAGGAAACCGTAACCATCTATTGATCAACGAGCTAGTCAACTAGAGGCTTACTAGGGACATGGTGTTGTCTATGTATCCACACATGTATCTGAGTTTCCTATCAATACAATTCTAGCATGGATAATAAACAATTATCATGAACAAGGAAATATAATAATAACCAATTTATTATTGCCTCTAGGGCATATTTCCAACAGTCTCCCACTTGCACTAGAGTCAATAATCTAGTTCACATCACCATGTGATTAACACCCACAGGTCACATCGCCATGTGACCAACATCCAAGAGTCTACTAGACTCAATGATCTAGTTCACATCACTATGTGATAAACACTCAAAGAGTTCTGGGTTTGATCATGTTATGCTTGTGAGAGAGGTTGTAGTCAACGGGTCTTGCCATATTCAGATCCCTATGTATTTCGCAAAACTTTATATCGTAGATGCTGCTGCCACGTTCCACTTGGAGCTATTCCAAATTGTTGCTCCATTATACGTATCCGATATCTCTACTCAGAGCTATCCGGATAGGTGTTAAGCTTGCATCGACGTAACTCTTTACGTCGAACTCTTTATCACCTCCATAACCGAGAAACATTTCCTTATTCCTCTAAGGATAATTTTAACCTCTATCTGGTGATCTACTCCTAGATCACCTTTGTACCGTCTTGCCAGACATGTGGCAAGGCACACATCAGGTGCGGTACTTCAGCATGGCATACCGTATAGAGCCTATGACAAAAGCATAGGGGACGACCTTCGTCCTTTTCTCTTTCTTATGCCATGGTTAAGCTTTGAGTCTTACTCAACTTCACACTTTACAACTCAGGTAAGAACCCCTTCCTTGACTGATCTATTTTGAACTCCTTCAAAACATGTCAAGGTGTGCGTTCTTTGAAAGTATCATCAGGCGTCTTGATCTATCTCTATAGATCTTGATGCTCAATATGTAAGCAGCTTTATCCAGGTCTTCCTTTGAAAATCACTCTTCAAACAAACCGTTTATGCTTTCCAGAAATTCTACATTATTTCGGATCAACAATATGTCATCCACATATACTTATCAGAAATGTTGTAGTGCTCTCACTCACTTTCTTGTAAATACAAGTTTCTAACAAACATTGTATAAACCTAAAAGCTTTGATTACTCCATCAAAGCATATATTCCGACTCCGAGATGCTTGCTCTAGTCCATAGAAGGATTGTTGGAGCCAGCATACCTTTTAGCATCCTTAGGATCGTCAAAAACTTTTATTGTATCACATACAACTTTTCTTACGAAAACTTGGTAAGAAAACTTGTTTTGACATCCATCTGTAAGATTTCATAATCGAAAAATACAGCTAATGCTAACCTGATTCCGACAGACTTAAGCATCGCTACGGGTGAGAAATTCTCATCGTAGTCAACTCCTTGAACTTGTGAAAAGACTCTTTCCCACAAGTCGAGCTTCATAGACGGTAACATTACCGCCCACGTCCATCTTGTTCTTAAAGATCCATTTATCTCAATGGCTTGCCGATCATCGGGCAAGTCCACCAAAGTCCATACATGGATCCTATCTCGGATTTCATGGCTTCTTACCATTTGTCGGAATACGGGCCCACCATCGCTTCTCCATAGATCGTAGGTTCATTGTTGTCTAACAACATGATATCCAAGACAGGATTACCGTACCACTCAGGAGTAGTACATATCCTTGTCGACCTACGGGGTTCGATAGCAACTTGATACGAAGTTTCATGATCACTATCATTAACTTCTTATTCAACAGATGTAGGCTCCACAGAAAACATCTTTCTGTGTTGCATCACTCTCTGGTTGAAATAAAGTTCGACAACCTTATCAAGTTCTATCTTCCTCCCACTCAATTCTTTCGAGAGAAACTCCTTCTCGAGAAAGGACCCATTCTTAGCGACAAAAAATTTGCCCTCGGATCTGAGATAGAAGGTATACCCAACTGTCACCTTTGGGTATCCTATGAAGATGTGTTTGTCCGCTTTGGGTTCGAGCTTCTCCGGCTGAAGCCTTAAGCATCGCAGCCCCAAACATTAAGAAACGACAACTTTGGTTTCTTGCCAAACCAATGTTCATACGACGTCGTCTCAACGGACTTAGATGGTGTCCTATCTAAAGTGAATGCAGTTGTCTCTAACACATAACTTCAAAATGAAAACGGTAGATTGATAAGAGACATCATAGATCGCACCATATCTCATAAGGTTCGATTACGATGTCCGGACACACCATAACCCAGTGGTGTTCCAGGTGGCTTCAACTGTGAAACAATTCCACAATGTCTTAAGTGTTTGCCAAACTCATAACTCAGATATTCTCATTGATCAGATCGTAGGAATTTTATCTTCTTGTTGTGATGATTCTTAACTTCACTCTGAAATCGCTTGAACTTTTCAAACGTTTCAGACTTGTGCTTCATTAAGTAAATATACCTATATCTACTCAAATCGTCAGCGAAGATGAGAAAATAGCGATATCCACCGCACGCTCCAATTCTCATTGGATCACACACATCTGCATGTATGATTTCCAACAAGTCACTTGCCCGTTTCATTGTACCTGAAAATGGGGTCTTAGTCATCCTGCCCATGAGGCATGGCTCGCATGTGTCAAGCGATTCAAAATCAAGTGACTCCAAACATCCATCGATATGGAGTTTCTTCATGCATCTTACGCCAATATGACCTAAGCGGCAGTGCCACAAGAAAAAGTGGTACTATCATTATTAACTCTACATCTTTTTGGCGTGAACATGTGTATTACCACGACCGAGATTCAATGAACCATTCACATAGGGTGCATGACCATGAAAAGGTATTATTCATGTAAACAGAACAACCATTATTCTCTAACTTCAATGAATAACCGTATTGCAATGAACATGATCTAATCATATTCATGCTCAACGTGGACACCTGATAACATTTATCTAGGTTCAATACTAATCCCGAAGGCAGATGGAGCGTGCGATGGTGATCTCTTCAACTTTGGAAACACTTCCAACACACATCGTCACCTCGCCCTTAGCCAGTCTCCGTTTAGTCGTAGCTTTTGCTTCAAGTCACCATTAATAGCAACTGAACCGGTATCCAATACCCATGTGCTACCAGGAGTACTAGCGAGGTACACATTAATAACACGTATATACTTTGTTGAAGTTGCCAGCCTTCTTATCTACCATGCATTTCGGGTAATTCCGCTACCAGTGACCGTTCCCCTTACAATAGAAGCATTTAGTCTCGGGGTGGGTTCAACCTTGGGTTCCTTCACTGGAGCGGCAACTGGTTTGCCATCCATGAAGTTTCCCTTCTAGCCCTTGCCCTTCTTGAAACCAGTGGTCTTGTTAAACCATCAACACTTGATGCTCCTTCTTGATTTCTACCTTTTGCGGTCTTAAGCACCGCAAACAGCTCTGGGATCAACTCCATCCCTTGCATGTCATAGTTCATCACGAAGATCTAGTAGCTTAGTGATAGTGTCTAGAGAACTCTATCAATCACTATCTTATCTGGAAGTTTAACTCCCACTTGATTTAAGTGATTGTAGTACCCAGACATTTTGAGCACATGCTCACTAGCTGAGCTATTCTCCTCCATCTTGTTGGCAAAAGAACTTGTCAGAGATCTCACACCTCTCAACATGGGCATGAGCCTGAAATCCCAATTTCAGCTCTTGGAACATCCCATATGTTCTATGGCGTTCAAAACGTCATTGGAATCCCGATTCTAAGCCGTAAAGTATGGTGCACTAAACTATCAAGTAGTCATCAGGATGTGTCTGTCAGATGTTCACAACACCCACAGACAACTTTGTAGGGGTTTGCACATCGAGCGGTGCATCAAAGACATAAGCCTTCTGCGTAGCAGTGAGGACACTCCTCGGACTACGGACCTAGTCCGCATCATTTCTTACGATATCTTTCAACTTAATCTTTCTCTAGGAACGTATTGAAACAGGGAGCTACAACATGAGCTATTTATCTACAACATATTTGCGAAGACAATTTAGACTATGTTCATGATAATTGAGTTCATCTAATCAAATTATTTAATGAACTCCCACTCAGATAGACATCCCTCTAGTCATCTAAGTGAAACATGATCCGAGTCAACTAGGCCGTGTCCGATCATCACGTGAGACGGACTAGTCAACATCGGTGAACATCTTCATGTTGATCATATCTTCTATACGACTGATGCTCGACCTTTCGGTCTTCCGTGTTCCGAGGCCATGTCTGTACATGCTAGCCTCGTCAAGTCAACCTAAGTGTTTCGCATGTGTCCCCAGGCCATGTCTGTACATCCTAGGCTCGTCAACACCCGTTGTATTCGAACGTTAGAATCTATCACACCCGATCATCACGTGGTGCTTCGAAACAACGAACCTTCGCAATGGTGCACAGTTAGGGGGAACACTTTTCTTGAAATTTTAGTGAGGGATCATCTTATTTAAGCTACCGTCGTTCTAAGCAAATAAGATGTAAAACATGATAAACATCACATGCAATCAAATAGTGGCATGATATGGCCAATATCATTTTGCTCCTTTTGATCTCCATCTTCGGGGCTCCATGATCATCGTTGTCACCGGCATGACACCATGATCTCCATCATCATGATCTCCATCATCGTGTCTTCTTGAAGTTGTCTCGTCATCTATTACTTCTACTACTATGGCTAACGCTTTAGCAATAAAGTAAAGTAATTACATGACGTTTATGTTGACACGCAGGTCATAAATAAATAAAGACAACTCCTATGGCTCCTGCCGGTTGTCATACTCATCGACATGCAAGTCGTGGTTCCTATTACAAGAACATGATCAATCTCATACATCACATATATCATTCATCACATCCTTTTGGACATATCACATCACAAGGCATATGCTGCAAAAACAAGTTAGATGTCCTCTAATTGTTGTTGCAAGTTTTTACGTGGCTGCTATAGGTTTCTAGCAAGAACGTTTCTTACCTACGCGAAAACCACAACGTGATATGCCAATTTCTATTTACCCTTCATAAGGACCCTTTTCATCGAATCCGATCCGACTAAAGTGGGAGAGACAGACACCCGCTGCCACCTTATGCAGCTAGTGCATGTCAGTCGGTGGAACCAGTCTCACGTAAGAGTACGTGTAAGGTCGGTCTGGGCCGCTTCATCCCACGATGCCGCCGAATCAAGATAAGAATAGTAACGGCAAGCAAATTGACAAAATCGACGCCCACAACAACTCGTGTTCTACTCGTGCATAGAAACTACGCATAGACCTAACTCATGATGCCACTGTTGGGGAACGTAGCAGAAATTCAAAATTTTCTACGCATCACCAAGATCAATCTATGGAGTAATCTAGCAACGAGGGGAAGGAGAGTGCATCTACATACCGTTGTAGATCGCTAAGCGGAAGCGTTCAAGTGAACGGGGTTGATGGAGTCGTACTCGTCGTGATCCAAATCACCGATGATCCTAGTGCCAAACGGACGGCACCTCCGTGTTGAACAAACGTACAGCCCGGTGACGTCTCCTACGCCTTGATTCAGCAAGGGGAGAAGGAGAGGTTGGGGAAGACTCCATCCAGCAGCAGCACGACGTCGTGGTGGTGGTGGAGGAGCGCGGGACTCCAGCAGGGCTTCGCCAAGCACTACGAGAGACGAGGAGGGAGAGGGGTAGGGCTGCGCCAACAGGGAGATTGAATCACGTGTCTTGGGCAGCCCCAAACCTCAAGTATATATAGGGGAAGGGGAGGGGCTGCGCCCCCACCTAGGGTTCCCTCCCTAGGGGTGGCGGCAGTCCCCAGATCCCATCTGGGAGGCGGCCAAGGGGGAGAGAGAGGGGGGCGCACCTAGGGTGGGCCTTAGGGCCCATCTGCGCCTAGGGTTTGCCCCCTCTCCTCTTGAGGACGCCTTGGGCCTTGGTGGGAGGCGCCCCATCCCACCTAGGGGCTGGTCCCTTCCCACTATTGGCCCATGTAAGCCTCCGGGGCTGGTGGCCCCACCTGGTGGACCCCCGGACCCCTCCGGTGGTCCCGGTACACTACCGGTGATGCCCGGAACACTTCCGGTGGCCAAAACCATACTTCCTATATATTAATCTTTACCTTCAGACCATTCCGGAACTCCTCATGACTTCCGGGATCTCATCTGGGACTCCGAACAACATTTGTTAACCGCGTACATACTTTCCCTATAACCCTAGCGTCATCGAACCTTAAGTGTGTAGACCCTACGGGTTCGGGAACCATGCAGACATGGCCGAGACAACTCTCCGGCCAATAACCAGCAGCAGGATCTGCATACCCATTTTGGCTCCCACATGTTCCACGATGATCTCATCGGATGAACCACGATGTCAAGGATTCAATCAATCCCGTATACAATTCCCTTTGTCCATCGGTATGATACTTGCCCGAGATTCGATCGTCGGTATCCCGATACCTTGTTCAATCTCATTACCGACAAGTCTCTTTACTCGTTCCGTAACACATCATCCCGTGATCAACTCCTTGATCACATTGTGCACATTATGATGATGTCCTACCGAGTGGGCCCAGAGATAATTCTCCGTTACACGGAGTGACAAATCCCAGTCTCGATTTGTGCCAACCCAACAGACACTTTCGGAGATACCTGTAGTGAACCTTTATAGCCACCCAGTTACGTTGTGACGTTTGGCACACCCAAAGCACTCCTACGGTATCCGGGAGTTGCACAATCTCATGGTCTAAGGAAATGATACTTGACATTAGAAAAGCTTTACCAAACGAACTACATGATCTTGTGCTAGGCTTAGGATTGGGTCTTGTCCATCACATCATTCTCCTAATGATGTGATCCCGTTATCAACGACATCCAATGTCCATGGTCAGGAAACCGTAACCATCTATTGATCAACGAGCTAGTCAACTAGAGGCTTACTAGGGACATGGTGTTGTCTATGTATCCACACATGTATCTGAGTTTCCTATCAATACAATTCTAGCATGGATAATAAACAATTATCATGAACAAGGAAATATAATAATAACCAATTTATTATTGCCTCTAGGGCATATTTCCAACAGTCTCCCACTTGCACTAGAGTCAATAATCTAGTTCACATCGCCATGTGATTAACACTCACAGGTCACATCGCCATGTGACCAACATCCAAGAGTCTACTAGACTCAATGATCTAGTTCACATCACTATGTGATAAACACTCAAAGAGTTCTGGGTTTGATCATGTTATGCTTGTGAGAGAGGTTGTAGTCAACGGGTCTTGCCATATTCAGATCCCTATGTATTTCGGAAAACTTTATATCGTAGATGCTGCTGCCACGTTCCACTTGGAGCTATTCCAAATTGTTGCTCCATTATACGTGCCGGAGGAAAAAACGGAAGAGAAAGAGAAGAGGTAAAAACTAAGTTGCTTCTTTGACAAACGAGTGAAACCAAAGAACCTTGGAAGGTTGAACAAATTGAAAGAAAGAATGCAAAGAAGAAGAACAAAGTTGAAAACACTCTGGTAGGGAAGAGGAACAAGGAAGAACAAATTCGGACAACACTCCGTTTGAAAAGTGATATGAAACTTGATAAGATGAAAATAAGTTAAGCAGAGGGCACAACACTCTGGTTAAATGGATAAGCATGAAAAGAACAAGATCCCGACAAGAACAACAAGAAGGTTTGAAGAGAGCAACATCATGATGCCTCCAGAAGAAAATAATAGAAGATAGATCATTGGAATAAAATAATTGAGAAGAAAATGCCACTTCTACCACAACAATTGAGCTGAAAAGACATCCTTAGGAGAGGGGTCGAGCGGAGTTGTTGGAAAACCAACAACGAATAGAGTAAACTTGTTGTGGTCTTATGGAAAACATCTCAAAACTATGTGGTGAAATTCTGCCACTAACGGAAACGATAGATTGGATTGATATCAACAAGGAGACGAGAACTTATTTCACCGGGAGGATAAATGAAGAACTTGGGTCATTTATGAGCACCATAAATAGCAACAATCCTTAGGAAAGGATTTAGGTGAAAATATTACCCATGATAACTCAATTGACGAGATTGATGGATTTAAAATATCTCATTCTTGATAACTTGTGAATCACGGAGCACGACGGGAAATTATCACGAATGACATAACACCACCTCAAAGATAAGATAGGACGAATTGGACTTCGGATTACAAGATGAAGAATGCTTGAGCTCTTTTGAAAATAATCTCAAAGACCACTTCGAGAATGAATTAAATCCTTGATAAACCAACATGTAGGACCTCCATGAAGAACTCCGGCAATAGAAGAATGATCACACGAAAATAAGGATGAAAAGAATAAGGTTGAAGCCTTGCGATGATTTAGATGGAGCTTCGCGATGGTATAATTGAGAGAGCTTGGAATTCCGGGAAGAAAAAGATGAAACAATTGAAACCGAGAATTTTGATGAACCACCGGAATAAGGAATTAATCACTTGGATGAAACAAGAACAAGAATTACATTATGCTTATCCTTCATCAATTTAAATTGATGACGAGCAAATGGATTTGGCATACTACTTATTCTTGTTGAAAAGGATTAAGAGAGATATCGATAACTTGATAAGGTCTTCAACAAAACACCGGTAGGATTGAAACAATGAATGAATTGATATGATCACCATGGAAGAGAATCTTGAGCAAACCACCGTAAGAACTGGAAACAAACAAAGGAAAGATATCGAAGCACCGGGAAGAATTAGCAAAAGAACAAAGATGTTTGAGAGAATTTAGATACAAGTGAAACGAATAGATCACAGACCGATTAGAGATCACTTGAACGATGCACCGGTAAGATCGGAGAATGATAACTAAAAGCTGAGAATGAATAAACCTGAATTGATGGACTCCGGATAATCAAACTGAGAAGACTCTTGAATTGCTCCGGATAGGTGAAAAGAATTCTCACAACCGAAACCAATTATGAGAGGATGGCGTCAAGCTAGACCCAAGAATCTTTGGAAGAACGGGTAAGGATTTAAGAGGAACTCCTCTTCGGTCTTCAAATCCGAGAATGACGAGAAGAACACCACCCAAATTGTTGAGATACTCCGGGACGACGAAGAATATAAAGGTTGAATCAACAATGAAAAGGATTTGAAAGATCTTGGAGAAAGACATTTGACTGATGAAAATTCATTCTTACGTCAAACTTGGAGAAGACTCCGAGAAAATAGAGGAGTCAGGTAAGATCCTGGAAAAAGACCTATGGGTTATGGGCCCACTCACAAGACACACCGTTGAACGATTGCTTGAAAAGGAGATTGCACCGGATGAATTAAATGGTTTGAATAAGATAACAACCTCAGAAGAACTTGAATGAATTGAGAATGAACACTAGCATCTTCTGAGATATCTTCAGCACTCCGGAATATATGAATAGCGAGAAGTGGATGATTATGAGGTGCACCGGCATAAGAAAACATTGAAACAATGAAAGGATATGATCAACAAAGCTTGAATTGGATCCACCGGAGAAGAAAAGAACAGGAAGAATAATAGACTTGTGGAGTATCTTCATGAGAACCACCGGGTAAGAACATTGATTGAAAAGGATGAAGAGACTTCACGACAATAAAAGGATACTTGATTAAGAACTCCGAGTCTTTGAATAAAAAGGGGTGGGAGGGTGGGAAAACAAAGGCAACTTGGAGATGGATGAAACAAACACCGTTGAGAAGAACTGATAATTGATCTTGCTGATGTTGAAATGATCGGATCCACTTTATGAGAAAAACACGCCGGTTGAAAAAGAATTAACATGACAATCTCGATGATCGAGAAGAATTAGTATTCACATAAGAATATGGGAACACCACTTATGAAAGGTATGGAATCAACATTTGACTTTGAAGCAACTCGAATACCACAGCTGAAAACAAAAACAAAGGATTGGCTTGTAGAATAAGCCGGAACAAACATATGATAGAGATTTCGTCCGAAGTTTTCGTGGTGGGGCCTACACGGGCTCGATCGTACAACACCATCATGTACAAGGCAGTGCACATGACATACGAAGCGTCCCCGAGTCAGCATAGCCAAGGACTCTTTAAGACACAACAAGACCACTATAAAACCAACCGTGGATAGGCGGACCACTAGACGTCGAACCCCAATTTCATATCATACATCTGTCGGAAAGATATCCTAAGAGCTACTTGAATTCTCACTTATAAACTCCCGAAATTTTCCGGTTATGCAATCAGGTGTTGGGGATACAGGGGAAGCATAATATCTCACCCAAAACTAGCAAATCCTACATCCAGCTGTATCCATCCTTCAACACATAACCAAGAAACCTTTGGAAATCATTTACCTCAACCTTCGAAAAGCATCCGTTATACGAGTTATGGCAATACTCCCGAATTCCCGCCCCAGTACTGGGTGACATCGAGGTTATCTCCCCAACAACTGGATAGAAGAGATTTTCGATGTCTGCGAAACTCAGGTATTCCAAAATTGCAACGATAAAATTGTGATGACAACACCTCGGAGCTCAACTCCCCGGGACACTGCCACAACCCCTAAATGTCAGGAGGCACCAAGAACAATGTTCTCTTCACAAAACCATCGGAACGATTCCAAGATACCCGCATGATCCTAATTTTTTTTAGTGAAATTTGAGAAGAGAAGAGTCAAAACTCTACGTCAGGAGGCCTCACCAGAGCGACGAAGGGACTGAGGAGTAAAAAGAATCCTACTCTCCGATATATATAATCCTAAATGACTCAAAACATTTTTCTAGACTCAACAACGTCGGCTATTCGATCAAGCAGGGGGCTCCTAAGGTCGGGGAAGGCTCTGATTACCAACTTGTAACACCCTCGATGCGGCTATATCTCCCACGTGTTGAAGCACGACTTTGAGGCATAACCGCATTGAAAGCAATGTCGCAAGTGAGGTAATCTTCACACAACCCATGTAATACATAAGGGAAAGAGTTACATAGCTGGTTTACAATTGCCACTTCACACAATACATGAATAAAGCATTACAATCATCCAGATACAATCAAGGTCCGACTACGGAACCAAAATAAAAGAAGACTACCCCAAATGCTACATAGATCCCCGATCGTCCCAACTGGGCTCCACTACTGATCAACTGGAAAACAGAAAACAACATAATGAACACGGTCTTCATCGAGCTCCTCCTTGAGCTCGGTTGCGTCACCTGCACGGTATCGTCGGCACCTGCAAACTGGTTTTGGAACTATCTGTGAGTCACGGGGACTCAGCAATCTCACACCCTCCCGATCAAGACTATTTAAGCTTATAGGTAGGGAAAAAGGTGTGTGAGGTGGAGCTGCAGCAAGCACTAGCATATATGGAGGCTAACATACGCAAATGAGAGCGAGAAGAGAAGGCAAAGCACGTTCAAGAAACTATGGTCAAGAAGTGATCCTAGAACAACTTACGTCAGGCATAACTCCAACACCGTGTTCACTTCCCGGACTCCGCCGGAAAGAGACCATTGATACGTCTCCGTCGTATCTATAATTTTTGATTGTTCCATGCCAATATTATTCAACTTTCAAATACTTTTTGGCAACTTTTTATATTATTTTTGGGACTAACATATTGATCCAGTGCCCAGTGCCAGTTCATGTTTGTTGCATGTTTTTTGTTTCGCAGAAAACCCATACCAAACGGAATAAAAACTGACGGAGATTTATTTTGGAATATTTATGAATTTTGGGAAGTGGAATCATCGCGAGAAGGTGCCCGAGGGGGGCACGAGGTAGAGGGGCACGCCCCAGGGTGTCAGGCGCGCCCCTGACCCTCGTGGCCACCCCGTAAGGCGGTTGGAACCCTTTTTTCGCCGCAAGAAAGCTAATATCCGGATAGAGATCGTGTTAAAATTTCCGCGTAATCGTAGTTACGGACCTCCGGGAATATATGAAACGGTGAAAGGGAAGAATCTGGAAACGCAGAAACAGAGAGAGACAGAGAGACAGATCCAATCTCGGAGGGGCTCTCACCCCTCCCGTGCCATGGAGGCCATGGGCCAGAGGGGAAACCCTTCTCCCATCTAGGGAGGAGCTCAAGGAAAAAGAAGAAGGAGGGGGCTCTCTCCCCCTCGCTTCCGGTGGCACCGGAGTGCCACCGGGGGCCATCATCATCACCGCGATCTACACCAACACCTCCACCATCTTCACTAACATCTCCATCACCTTCCCCTCTCTATCTACAGCGGTCCACTCTCCCACAACCCGCTGTACCCTCTACTTAAACATGGTGCTCAACGCTATATATTATTTCCCAATGATGTGTGGCTATCCTATGATGTTTGAGTAGATCTGTTTTGTCCTAATGGCTATTTGATGATCGTGATTGGTTTGAGTTATATGTTTTATTATTGGTGTTGTCCTATGGTGCTCTCCGTGTCACGCAAGCGTGAGGGATTACCGCTGTAGGGTTTGCAACATGCTTATGATTTGCTTATGGTGGGTGGCGTGAGTGACAGAAGAACAGACCTGAGTAAGTAGGTTGTTTGCGTATGGGATAAAGGGGACTTGATGCTTTAATGCTATGGTTGGGTTTTACCTCAATGAATCTTTAGTAGTTGCGGATGCTTGCTAGAGTTCCAATCATAAGTGCATATGATCCAAGTAGAGAAAGTATGTTAGCTTATGCCTCTCCCTCAAATAAAATTGCAATAATGATTACCGGTCTAGTTATCGATTGCCTAGGGACAAATAACTTTCTCGTAACAACAAACTCTCTACTAAACCTAACTTAGTTGTGTCTTTATCTAAACAGCCCCTACTTTTTATTTACTTGCTCTTTATTATCTTGCATACTTATCCAACAACACCTACAAAGTACTTCTAGTTTCATACTTGTTCTAGGTAAAGCGAACATCAAGTGTGCGTAGAGTTGTATCGGTGGTCGATAGAACTTGAGGGAATATTTGTTCTGCCTTTAGCTCCTCGTTGGGTTCGACACTCTTACTTATCGAAAGAGGCTACAATTGATCCCCTATACTTGTGGTTATCAAGACCTTTTTCTGGCGCCGTTGCCGGGGAGCTATAGCATGGGGTGAATATTCTCGTGTGTGCTTGTTTGCTTTATCACTAAGTAATTTTTATTTGCTGTTCTTAGTTGTTTTCTATCTTTAGTCATGGGTAGGAAACGCAAAATACCAAAAAAATTAGGTGTACCTACTGAACCAATGGTTGAAGAACCAATCAAAATCTATCACACTGCTGAAGCTTATTACTTGGATCATCTTTGATCCCTATGTGCTTGTGCTGAAACCCCAACTAGCTTAGTTGAGGGCAAATCTTTAGATGAGCATGCTTGTTATGTGCGACACCGTATATCTCAAAAAGAGAAACTTTTACAGCATCAAATTAATACTATGCAATGCTATGCTTGGAATTTATGCTATTATTATGATTTTACTTGTTGTTCTGAACACCCTAAGAAACACCTTCCCTACCAATGTGAGTTTAGTGATAATGGAATCGTATCTTCGTATGCTAAAGGTTCTTATAGTTACTATGATGTTCAACAAATTGAAGAATTTGTTGCTTTTAAGGGTGCTTTTGAAATTGCTTCTTTGATTGAAAAGTATGATGCTACTCTTTACAAATCTGAAAATTTTGCCATACTTGAATATTGTTATGAGAATTATGCTTCTAATACCTATGTTAAACAATATATTGAGGAATACTCCGCTGTGCAAGAAGAGACTAATATTTTGCAGGAGTCTATGGAAGAAGAAATTGATGAAACTGTGAGCTCATTGGATGAAAAAGATGAGGAGGAGAGCGAAGAACAAAAGGAGGAAGAGCGGATTGATCACCCGTGCCCACCTTCTAATGAGAGTAACTCTTCAACTCATACATTGTTTAATTCCCCTTTGTGCTTACCGAAGGATGATTGCTATGATGATTGTTATGATCCCACTGATTCTCTTGAAATATCCCTTTTTGATGATGCTTGCTATGCTTGTGGCCAAGATGCCAATATGAATGATGCTTATGGAGATGAACTTGCTATAGTTCCTTATGTTAAACATGAAATTGTTGCTATTGCACCCACGCATGATAGTCCTATTATCTTTTTGAATTCTCCCGATTACACTATATCGGAGAAGTTTGCTTTTATTAAGGATTATATTGATGGGTTGCCTTTTACCGTTGCACATGATGATTTTGATGAATATAATATGCATGTGCTTGCTGCTCCTACTTGCAATTATTATGAGAGAGGAACTATATCTCCACCTCTCTATGTTTCCAATACGATAAAATTGCAAGAAACTATTTATACTATGCATTGGCCTTTACTAGGTGTGCATGACTTGTTCTTTTATGACATGTCGATGCATAGGAAGAGAGTTAGACTTCGTCATTGCTTGATATATGTTACTTTGTGCTCACTACTAAATTAAAAATCATTGTTGATTCAAATTGGCTTTGATATACCTTGGGATCCGGGTGGATTCACTACTTGAGCACTATATGCCTAGCTTAATGGCTTTAAAGAAAGCACTGCCAGGGAGACAACCCAGAAGTTTTAGAGAGTCATTTACTTCTGTTGAGTGCTTTCATATAGTTTAAAAACAAAAAAATAAAGAGGGGAAACCAAAACTTTTTCTAAAAGAAATGTGAAAGTGAGAGAGACGAGCATTGTGAAAGTGGGGGACGTCCTTGAACTTTGTTCATGCCCATGGGAACTTTGTGAATCTTGATTACAGAAACTTTTCAATAAAAATAATTATCCCCTTGTACAATTCCTTTGTATTATAAAAATAATGTGCCAAGGTTTGCCTTTAGGAGGTTCACATTTGCTTGATGGTTTGTACGGTCCAGGACAGAAACTTTGGCTGTAGTGCGCGATTTTATATTTTTAGCTGGAACGTCAAATGGTTCTAATTCATTTTTCATTGTCTTCCTATACAAATTGTTTATTTTTCCTAATTTTGATAGAATTTTTCAAAGTATGGTGAATGTTCAGATTGCTACAGATTGTTCTGTTTTAGACAGATTCTGTTTTTGATGCATAGTTTGCTTGTTTTGATGAAACTATCAATTTATATCAGTGGATTAAGCCATGAAAAAGTTATATTACAGTAGACAAAATGCAAAAAAATATGAATTGGTTTGCAACAGTACTTAGAGTAGTGATTTGCTTTATTACACTAACGGATCTTACCGAGTTTTCTCATGAAGTTTTGTGTGGATGAAGTGTTCGATGATCGAGAAGGTCTCGATGTGAGAAGAAGGAAGAGAGGCAAGAGCTCAAGCTTGGGGATGCCCGAGGCACCCCAAGTAAATATTCAAGGAGACTCAAGCATCTAAGCTTGGGGATGCTGGGGAGGCATCCCCTCTTTCTTCAACAAATATCGGTATGTTTTTGGATTTGTTTCGTTCATGCGATATGTGCAAGTCTTGGAGCATCTTTTGCATTTAGGTTTTTATTTTTTATGCACCATGCTGGTATGAGATGGTCCTTGGTTGATTTATAGAATGCTCTTTACACTTTGCTTATATCTTTTGAGTATGGCTTTATAGAATGCTTCATGTGCTTCACTTATATCATTTGAAGTTTGGATTGCCTGTTTCTCTTCACTTAGACAACTGCCATTTGTAGAATGCTCTTTTGCTTCACTTATATTTGTTAGAGCGTGGGCATATCTTTTGTAGAAAGAATTAAACTCTCTTGCTTCACTTATATCTATTTAGAGAGATGACAGGAACTGGTCATTCACATGGTTAGTCATAAAATCCTACATAAACTTGTAGTCGCTGAATATGATATGTTTGATTCCTTGCAATAGTTTTGCGATATAAAGGTGGTGATATTAGAGTCATGCTAGTCGAGTAATTGTGAAATTGAGAAATACTTGTGTTGAGGTTTGCAAGCCCCGTAGCATGCACGTATGGTGAACCGTTATGTAACGAAGTTGGAGCATGAGGTATTTATTGATTGTCTTCCTTATGAGTGGCGGTCGGGGACGAGCGATGGTCTTTTCCTACCAATCTATCCCCCTAGGAGCATGCGCGTAGTACTTTGTTTCGATGACTAATAGATTTTTGCAATAAGTATGTGAGTTCTTTATGACTAATGTTGAGTCCATGGATTATACGCACTCTCACCCTTCCATCATTGCTAGCCTCTCTAGTACCGCGCAACTTTCGCCGGTACCATAAACCCACCATATACCTTCCTCAAAACAGCCACCATACCTACCTATCATGGCATTTCCATAGCCATTCTGAGATATATTGACATGCAACTTTCATCGTCATCATATACGTGACTTGAGCATTCATTGTCATATTGCTTTGCATGATCGTAAGATAGTGTCGTGGAATTGTCACGGCAGATGTCCTTAATGTTAGGACTTAGTCGCGAGGCCAACGCATCTATGTGGTAGCTTGAGAGGGGTTGAGCGGGACGAGAGACGTGATGTTTTACCCAGGTTCGGCCCCGCACGGTGGAGGTAAAAGCCTACATCCTGCTTCATTGATATTGATGATGATGATCACGGTTACAAGAGTGCTCTAAATCGAGAGCTATTGTCTAAACCTAACTTGTCCAACTTGTGGAACTTGTCAATCTTGTCCCCTTTTGGGGAGCCCTGCCCCTCCTTATATATGTTGGAGGGGCGGGTTACATGTAGAGTCCTATTAGGATTAGGACTAGTCTATCTCTAATACAAACCGGATACAAGTCCAGGTCTTATCTCCTTGTAAGATAAACGTTCCTCATGCCTTTCCTCTTAAACCGGCCCACCATTAAACGTGAACCGGCCTTCTGGGCCTTGGGCCTTGTCATCCGTCTGTATTAGAGATAGACTAGTCCTAATCCTAATAGGACTCTACATGTAACCCGCCCCTCCAACATATATAAGGAGGGGCAGGGCTCCCCAAAAGGGGACAAGATTGACAAGTTCCACAAGTTGGACAAGTTAGGTTTAGACAATAGCTCTTGAGTTAGAGCACTCTTGTAACCGTGATCATCATCATCAATATCAATGAAGCGGGATGTAGGCTTTTACCTCCACCGCGAGGGGCCGAACCTGGGTAAAACATCGCGTCTCTCGTCCCGCTCAACCCCTCTCAAGCTACCACATAGATGCGTTGGCCTCGCGACTAAGTCATAACATTAAGGACATCTGCCGTGACAATTCCATGACAGATAGCTAGCATGATGTTTTCATGGCTTGTCCGTTTTTTGATGTCATTGCTACGCTAGATCATTGCACATCCCGGTACACCGTTGGAGGCATTCATATAGAGTCATATCTTTGTTCTAGATATCGAGTTGTAATATTGAGTTGTAAGTAAATAAAAGTGTGATGATCATCATTATTAGAGCATTGCCCAAAAAAAAAGAGGCCAAAGAAGCCTAAATAAAAAAAGGGGGCCAAAGAAGCCCGCAAAAAAAAAGAAAAAAAAGAAAAATGGGCAATGTTACTATCCTTTTACCACACTTGTGCTTCAAAGTAGCACCATGTTCTTCATATAGAGAGTCTCTTGAGTTATCACTTTCATATACTAGTGGGAATTTTCATTATAGAACTTGGCTTGTATATTCCAATGATGGGCTCCCTCAAATGCCCTTGTTCTTCATGAGCAAGCAAGTTGGATGCACACCCACTTAGTTTCAGTTTGAGCTTTCATATACTTATAGCTCTAGTGCATCCGTTGCATGGCAAACCTTACTCACTCACATTGATATCTATTGATGGGCATCTCCATATCCCGTTGATACGCCTAGTTGATGTGAGACTATCTTCTCCTTTTTGTCTTCTCCACATAACCCCCATCATCATATTCTATTCCACCTATAGTGCTATGTCCATGGCTCACGCTCATGTACTGCGTGAAAGTTGAAAAGGTTTGAGAATGTCAAAAGTATGAAACAATTACTTGGCTTGTCATCGGAGTTGTAAATGATGTGAATATTTTGTGTGGTGAAGATGGAGCATAGCCAGACTATATGATTTTGTAGGGATGAGCTTTCTTTGGCTATGTTATTTCAATAAGACATAATTGCTTGGTTGGTATGCTTGAAGTATTATTATTTTTATATCAAAGGATAGACTATTGCTTTGGATCACTCGTGTCTTACTATTCATGCCATGATTAGAGATATGATCAAGATTATGCTAGGTAGCATTCCACATCAAAAATTATCTTTTTTATCATTTACCTACTCGAGGACGAGCAGGAATTAAGCTTGGGGATGTTGATATGTCTTCGTCGTATCTATAATTTTTGATTGTTCCATGCCAATATTATTCAACTTTCATATACTTTTTGGCAACTTTTTATATTATTTTGGGGACTAACATATTGATCCAGTGCCCAGTGCCAGTTCCTGTTTGTTGCATGTTTTTTGTTTGCAGAAAACCCATACCAAACGGAGTCCAAACGGAATAAAAACTGATGGAGATTTATTTTGGAATATTTATGAATTTTGGGAAGTGGAATCATCGCGAGACGGTGCCCGAGGGGGGCACGAGGTAGGGGGCGCGCCCCTGGCCCTCGTGGCCACCCCGTAAGGCGGTTGGAGCCCTTCTTTCGCCGCAAGAAAGCTAATATCCGGATAGAGATTGTGTTAAATTTCAGCCCAATCGGAGTTATGGATCTCCTAGAATATAAGAAACGGTGAAAGGGAAGAATCTGGGAACGCGGACACAGAGAGAGACAGAGAGACAGATCCAATCTTGGAGGGGCTCTCGCCCCTCCCGTGCCATGGAGGCCATGGACCAGAGGGGAAACCCTTCTCCCATCTAGGGAGGAGGTCAAGGAAGAAGAAGAAGAAGAAGAAGAAGGAGGGGGGCTCTCTCCCCCTCGCTTCCGGTGGCACCGGAGTGCCACCAGGGGCCATCATCATCACCGCGATCTACACCAACACTTCCGCCATCTTCACCAACATCTCCATCACCTTCCCCCCTCTATCTACAGCGGTCCACTCTCCCGCAACCCGCTGTACCCTCTACTTAAACATGGTGCTCAACGCTATATATTATTTCCCAATGATGTATGGCTATCCTATGATGTTTGAGTAGATCTGTTTTGTCCTAATGGCTATTTGATGATCGTGATTGGTTTGAGTTGTATGTTTTATTATTGGTGTTGTCCTATGGTCCTCTCCGTATCACGCAAGCGTGAGGGATTACCGCTGTAGGGTTTGCCACATGCTTATGATGTTCTTATGGTGGGTGGCGTGAGTGATAGAAGCACAGACCCGAGTAAGTAGGTTGTTTGCGTATGGGATAAAGGGGACTTGATGCTTTAATGCTATGGTTGGGTTTTACCTCAATGAATCTTTAGTAGTTGCGGATGCTTGCTAGAGTTCCAATCATAAGTGCATATGATCCAAGTAGAGAAAGTATGTTAGCTTATGCCTCTCCCTCAAATAAAATTGCAATAATGATTACCGGTCTAGTTACCGATTGCCTAGGGACAAATAACATTCTCGTAACAACAAACTCTCTACTAAACCTATCTTAGTTGTGTCTTTATCTAAACAGCCCCTACTTTTTATTTACTTGCTCTTTATTATCTTGCATACCTATCCAATAACACCTACAAAGTACTTCTAGTTTCATACTTGTTCTAGGTAAAGCGAACATCAAGTGTGCGTAGAGTTGTATCGGTGGTCGATAGAACTTGAGGGAATAATTGTTCTACCTTTAGCTCCTCGTTGGGTTCGACACTCTTACTTATCAAAAGAGGCTACAATTGATCCCCTATACTTGTGGGTTATCAAGACCTTTTTCTGGCGCAGTTGCCGGGGAGCAATAGCGTGGGGTGAATATTCTCGTGTGTGCTTGTTTGCTTTATCACTAAGTAATTTTTATTTGCTGTTCTTAGTTGTTTTCTATGTTTAGTCATGGGTAGGAAACGCAAAATATCAAAAAAAATTAGTTGTACCTACTAAACCAATGGTTGAAGAACCAATCAAAATCTATCACACTGTTGAAGCTTATTACTTGGATCATCTTCGATCCCTATGTGCTCGTGCTAAAACCCCAACTAGCTTAGTTGAGGGCAAATCTTTAGATGAGCATGCTTGTTATGTGCGACACCGTATATCTCAAAAAGAGAAACTTTTACAACATCAAATTAATACTATGCAATGCTATGCTTGGAATTTATGCTATTATTATGATTTTACTTGTTGTTCTGAAAACCCTAAGAAACACCTTCCCTACCAATGTGAGTTTAGTGATAATGGAATCATATCTTTGTATGCTAAAGGTGCTTATAGTTACTATGATGTTCAACAAATTGAAGAATTTGTTGCTTTTAAGGGTGCTTTTGAAATTGCTTCTTTGATTGAAAAGTATGATGCTACTCTTTACAAATCTGAAAATTTTGCCATACTTGAATATTGTTATGAGAATTATGCTTCTAATACCTATGTTAAACAATATATTGAGGAATACTCCATTGTCCAAGAAGAGACTAATATTTTGCAGGAGTCTATGGAAGAAGAAATTGATGAAACTGTGAGCTCATTGGATGAAAAAGATGAGGAGGAGAGCGAAGAACAAAACGAGGAAGAGCGGATTGATCACCCGTGCCCACCTTCTAATGAGAGTAACTCTTCAACTCATACATTGTTTAATTCCCCTTCGTGCTTACCGAAGGATGATTGCTATGATGACTGTTATGATCCCATTGATTCTCTTGAAATATCCCTTTTTGATGATGCTTGCTATGCTTGTGGCCAAGATGCCAATATGAATGATGCTTATGGAGATGAACTTGCTATAGTTCCTTATGTTAAACATGAAATTGTTGCTATTGCACCCACGCATGATAGTCCTATTATCTTTTTGAATTCTCCCGATTACACTATATCGGAGAAGTTTGCTTTTATTAAGGATTATATTGATGGGTTGCCTTTTAACGTTGCACATGATGATTTTAATGAATATAATATGCATGTGCTTGCTGCTCCTACTTGCAATTATTATGATAGAGGAACTATATCTCCACCTCTCTATGTTTCCAATACGATAAAATTGCAAGAAACTGTTTATACTATGCATTGGCCTTTACTAGGTGTGCATGAATTGCTCTTTTATGACATGCCAATGCATAGGAAGAGAGTTAGACTTCATCATTGCTTGACATATGTTACTTTGTGCTCACTACTAAATTACAAATCATTGTTGATTCAAATTGGCTTTGATATACCTTGGGATCCGGGTGGATTCACTACTTGAGCACTATATGCCTAGCTTAATGGCTTTAAAGAAAGCGCTGCCAGGGAGACAACCCGGAAGTTTTAGAGAGTCATTTATTTCTGTTGAGTGCTTTCATATAGTTTAAAAACAACAAAAATAAAGAGGGGAACCCAAAACTTTTTCTAAAAGAAAAGTGAAAGTGAGAGAGACGAGCATTGTGAAAGTGGGGGACGTCCTTGAACTTTGTTCATGCCCATGGGAACTTTGTGAATCTTGATTACAGAAACTTCTCAATAAAAATAATTATCCCCTTGTACAATTCCTTTGTATTATAAAATTAATGTGCCAAGGTTTGCCTTTAGGAGGTTTACATTTGCTTGATGGTTTGTATGGTGCAGGACAGAAACTTTGGCTGTAGTGCGCGATTTTACATTTTTAGCTGGAATGTCAAATGGTTATGATTCGTTTTGCACTGTCTTCCTATACAAATTGTTTATTTTCCTAATTTTGGTATAATTTTTCAAGTATCATAAGTATGGTGAATGTTCAAATTGCTACAGATTGTTCTGTTTTAGACAGATTTTGTTTTTGATGCATAGTTTGCTTTTTTTGATGAAACTATCAATTTATATCAGTGGATTAAGCCATGAAAAAGTTATATTACAGTAGACACAATGCAAAAAAAATATGAATTGGTTTGCAACAATACTTAGAGTAGTGATTTGCTTTATTACACTAACAGATCTTACCGAGTTTTCTGTTGAAGTTTTGTGTGGATGAAGTGTTCGATGACCGAGAAGGTCTCGATGTGAGAAGAAGGAAGAGAGGCAAGAGCTCAAGATTGGGGATGCCCGAGGCACCCCAAGTAAATATTCAAGGAGACTCAAGCATCTAAGCTTGGGGATGCAGGGGAGGCATCCCCTCTTTCTTCAACAAATATCGGTATGTTTTCGGATTCGTCTCGTTCATGCGATATGTGCAAGTCTTGGAGCGTCTTTTGCATTTAGGTTTTTATTTTTTATGCACCATGCTGGTATGAGATGGTCCTTGGTTGATTTATAGAATACTCTTTACACTTCGCTTATATCTTTTGAGTATGGCTTTATAGAATGCTTCATGTGCTTCACTTATATCATTTGAAGTTTGGATTGCCTGTTTCTCTTCACTTAGACAACTGCCATTTGTAGAATGCTCTTTTGCTTCACTTATATTTGTTAGAGCGTGGGCATATCTTTTGTAGAAAGAATTAAACTCTCTTGCTTCACTTATATCTATTTAGAGAGATGACAGGAACTAGTGATTCACATGGTTAGTCATAAAATCCTACATAAACTTGTAGATCGCTGAATATGATATGTTTGATTCCTTGCAATAGTTTTGCGATATAAAGGTGGTGATATTAGAGTCATGCTAGTCGAGTAATTGTGAAATTGAGAAATACTTGTGTTGAGGTTTGCAACCCCTGTAGCATGCATGTATGGTGAACCATTATGTAACGAAGTTAGAGCATGAGGTATTTATTGATTGTCTTCCTTATGAGTGGCAGTTGGGGACGAGCGATGGTCTTTTCCTACCAATCTATCCCCCTAGGAGCATGCGCGTAGTACTTTGTTTCGATGACTAATAGATTTTTGCAATAAGTATGTGAGTTCTTTATGACTAATGTTGAGTCCATGGATTATACGCACTCTCACCCTTCCATCATTGCTAGCCTCTCTAGTACCGCGCGACTTTCGCCGGTACCATAAACCCACCATATACCTTCCTTAAAACAGCCACCGTACCTACCTATCATGGCATTTCCATAGCCATTCTGAGATATATTGCCATGCAACTTTCATCGTCATCATATACATGACTTGAGCATTCATTGCCATATTGCTTTGCATGATCGTAAGATAGCTAGCATGATGTTTTCATGGCTTGTCCGTTTTTTGATGTCATTGCTACACTAGATCATTGCACATCCTGGTACACCGCCGGATGCATTCATATAGAGTCATATCTTTGTTCTAGATATCGAGTTGTAATATTGAGTTGTAAGTAAATAAAAGTGTGATGATCATCATTATTAGAGCATTGCCCAAAAAAAAGAGAGGCCAAAGAAGCCTAAATAAAAAAAGGGAGGGGCCAAAGAAGCCCGCAAAAAAAAAAAAAAACAAAAGGGGGCAATGTTACTATCCTTTTACCACACTTGTGCTTCAAAGTAGCACCATGTTCTTCATATAGAGAGTCTCTTGAGTTATCACTTTCATATACTAGTGGGAATTTTCATTATAGAACTTGTCTTGTATATTCCAGTGATGGGCTTCCTCAAATGCCCTAGGTCTTCATGAGCAAGCAAGTTGGATACACACCCACTTAGTTTCAGTTTGAGCTTTCATATACTAATAGCTCTAGTGCATCCGTTGCGTGGCAATCCCTACTCACTCACATTGATATCTATTGATGGGCATCTCCATATCCCGTCATTACGCCTAGTTGATGTGAGACTATCTTCTCCTTTTTGTCTTCTCCACATAATCCCCATCATCATATTCTATTCCACCTATAGTGCTATGTCCATGTCTCACGCTCATGTATTGCGTGAAAGTTGAAAAGGTTTGAGAATGTCAAAAGTATGAAACAATTGCTTGGCTTGTCATTGGGGTTGTGCATGATGTGAATATTTTGTGTGGTGAAGATGGAGCATAGCCAGACTATATGATTTTGTAGGGATGAGTGAGGGAGTCCTGGATTAGGGGGTGTTCGGATAGCCGAACTATACCTTCAAGTCGGACTCCTGGACTATGAAGATACAAGATTGAAGACTCCGTCCCGTGTCCGGAAGGGACTTTCCTTGGCGTGGAAGGCAAGCTTGGCGATACGGATGTTCAGATCTCCTACCATTGTAGCCGACTCTATGTAACCCTAACCCTATCTGGTGTCTATATAAACCGGAGGGTTTTAGTCCGTAGGACAACATACACATCAACAATCATACCATAGGCTAGCTTCTAGGGTTTAGCCTCTCTGATCTCGTGGTAGATCAACTCTTGTACTACCCATATCATCAATATTAATCAAGCATCACGTAGGGTTTTACCTCCATCGAGAGGGCCCGAACCTGGGTAAAACTTCGTGTCCCCTGCCTCCTGTTACCATCCGGCTTAGACGCACAGTTCGGGACCCCCTACCCGAGATCCGCCGGTTTTGACACCGACATTGGTTCTTTCATTGAGAGTTCCTCTGTGCCGTCGCCATCAGGCCCGATGGCTCCTACGATCATCAATGGCGATGCAGTCCAGGGTGAGACCTTCCTCCCTGGACAGATCTTCGTCTTTGGCGTCTTTGCACTGCGGGCCGATTCACTTGGCCATCTAGAGCAGATCGAAAGCTACACCCCTGGCCGTCAGGTCAGATTCGGAAGTTTAAACTACACGACCGACATCCGCAGGGACTTGATCTTCGACGGATTCGAACCACTGCCGAGCGCGCCGCACTGTCATGACGAACATGATCTAGCTCTGCCGCCGAACAGTGCCCTGGAGGCCGCACCCGCATCGGCTCCGACCGCCAGTTCAGAGCCGACCGCGCCGATCGAGGATGGGCGGTTGGACACTGCCTCGGGGGCTGCGATCCCAACGGCGGTTGAGCTGAAGACCAGCCCCGTACTCTGTAAGACTCATGACTCCGTGGAGCCGGATTCTTCGCTGGACTCTGAACTCTCCGCACCCCTGCCGAGCGAATCCGATTGGGCGCCGATCATGGAGTTCACGGCCATGGACGTCTTTCAGCACTCGCCTTTCGACGATATCCTGAAGTCACTGAAGTCTCTCTCTTTATTAGGAGAACCCTGGTCGGACTACGGTCAGCAAGGTTGGGACTCGGACGATGAAGAAATTCAAAGCCCACCCACCACCCACTTGGTAGCCACTGTCGACGATTTAACCGACATGCTCGACTTCAACTCCGACGACATGGACGGTATGGACGCCGATGAAGGAGACGATGAAGAATCAGCACCTATCGAGCCCTGGGACACCACCTCGTCATATGACGTATACATGGTGGACGCACCCAAAGATGACGGCGAGGAGCGGAAGGACGCACCGAAGGATTGTTCCCTCGAAAAGCAGTCAAAGCAGCGACGCAAGCGCTGCCCCAAATCCCGCATCGACAGAAATAGCGATCACACTGATCCAGCGCTGGAGTAGGGCGCTGCCAGACAATGGCAATCCGGATAATCAAACCGAACGAACAAATCCTATCAATGATAATGGTCTGGATGACATAACGCCGGACAGGCACTCGGAGCAGCAGAATGCCTGTAAGAGGCTCGTTGCCACCGCAAGGAGCCTCAAAAAGTAGAAGTGGAGGCTCAAGGCTGCGCAAAACACGCTCCAATTCAGATGGAGCAAAATACTCAACACTGTAGCAAGGTACGGTGACAATTGCCCCTCCAAGAGCTACCCAAAGCGGAAGCTGCTACCCGAATTCGATGAGGGGGCCTCAGACCCCCCACAACCAAATATCAAAGCAGCCACCCGGTCGGATAGACGACCCATCTACCACCACAGAACGGCATTCAACGCCGCTCACAATACAACACGCGACCCATGCGAGGGCTCGCACCCAAAGGATGGTGCAACAAGATCCATCTATGGACCACGCAAGCGCGCCCCAGCATACAATGCAACACAACAAACATCCGAACAACGCGGCACACCCAACTACAGGGGTGCCGCACACCCCCTATGTTTCACCGATGAGGTGCTGGACCATGAATTTCCAGAGGGATTCAAGCCCGTAAACATAGAGGCATACGACGGAACAACAGACCCTAGGGTCTGGATTGAGGACTATATCCTTCATATACATATGGCACGAGGGGATGATCTCCATGCCATCAAGTACTTACCTCTCAAACTCAAAGGGCCAGCTCGTCACTGGCTCAAAGACCTCCCCGAAAGCTCCATTGGAAGTTGGGAAGAGCTCGAAGACGCCTTTCGGGAAAACTTTCAAGGGACTTATGTCCGACCTCCGGATGCGGACGACCTGAGCCACATAACTCAACAGCCCGGAGAGTCAGCCCAAAAGCTTTGGAATAGGTTTCTTACTAAAAAGAACCATATTGTCGACTGTCCGGACGCCGAAGCCTTAGCGGCTTTCAAGCACAGCGTCCGCAACGAATGGCTCGCCAGACACCTCGGCCAAAACAAGCCGAGAACGATGGCCGCATTAACAAACCTCATGACCCGCTTTTGCGCAGGTGAGGACAGCTAGCTAGCCAGATGCAGCACCAGCGACCCCAGTACATCTGAAGTTAGAGATGGAAACAGGAAATCACGGTGCAACAGCAATAACAAACGCCGGAATAAAGAAGACAACACGAAGGGCACGGCAGTAAATACCGGATTCAAAGTCCCTCAGCCAAACCAAAAGCCGCCCTCCAAAGGCACCAGGGATGAACTGTCCAGCCTCAACAAAATTTTGGACCAAGTATGTCAGATCCATAGTACCCCTAGCAGACCTGCTAATCATACCCATAGAGAATGTTGGGTCTTCAAGCAGTCCGGCAAGCTTAACGCCATACACAAGGGGGAAGATACACCAAGTGAAGACGAGGACGAGCCTCCCAAGCAAGACAAGGGGGAACAAAAGAAATTTCCACCCGAAGTCAAAACAGTAAATGTGTTACACGTGATCAAGAGAAAAAACAATGCGGCACTCCCTGAAAAATATACCCAAGTGCCCGTCACCGCGAAGTCCCGCCACTAGTCGTCTCAACCGATCACCTTCGACCATCGTGATTACGCATCAAGTATCCGGCATGCAGGATGGGCTGCACTAGTATTAGACCCAGTAATTGGCGGATACCACTTCACATGAGTCTTGATGGATGGCGGCAGTAGCCTAATCCTAATATATCAGGATACAATCCGCGGGATGGGGTTAGACCCAACACAAATTCGCCATAGCAATACTACCTTTAAAGGAGTAACGCCAGGCCCAGGGGCTCATTGTATGGGCTCCCTCCTACTACAAGTTATATTCGGCTCCCCTGATAACTTCCGACGTGAGCATTTAACTTTCCACATCGCTCCGTTTAAAAGTGGCTATCAAGCACTACTCGGACGCGAAGCTTTCGCTAGCTTTAATGCAATACCACACTACGCCTCCCTAACACTCAAGATGCCCGGTCCACGTGGCATCATTTCATTGCATAGAAGTATCAAGCGATCTCTGCGCGCCGAAGAGAGTGAGGCTGCCTTGGCAGCCGCACACTAAAGGCGCCCGGACCAGCAAAAGCATCCAATAGGTTGTCAAGACCTCAGACACAACTAACCAAGTTCGGCGCCGCTACTCATATCAAATAAACGGTCACACCCCTATCTTTAAAAAGTACAAGGGGCTCAACGCACGCAGACGAGTGGCGATTTCTTCATATCTTGAATTATACATGGTTTCTTTAGAAAACTATCCTTTTGCACGACAACCTTTTTACCTAAATTCCTCTCTTTTACAGATGATCATCGTGCTAAACCCGTCCAGGATACGGCACAATGGAGACACAGGCACAGACGTGCAGCAGGGACCCGACCCAAGGATTATTTTTAGATTAAGACCCTGCATAAACCTTTTTTATTGTCTCTTGTTGATACATATCCACAGTTGAGAAGGATGCTGACGTCTTGGCATGTGGCCACGCCAGAACAATGCACGTACCTGGACACAAGGGGCTTCTTACAAAGGCCATTCTTCAGGCCCGGTTTATACCACAGACCGAATACCTTAGGGAGTGTTCGGCGTCGCGAGTTTGGCCCTATATGCATCAGCTCTGAATCATTGTCTTTGGTCAAATGTTGGGTTTGCCCGGCTCCTGTGTTTTGGTGCCTTACGTTCCGCTTTACCGGCTAAGGTAGCACCAGGAGAACTACTGCGATTGTGCCCTGGTTCATCCAGACGGGCGCTTTGGTAGAGAAAGCCGAAAACTGACTGTCATGATCTAGCGTCAGACTGGTCAACCACTCGATGACCCATGTGAATGTTAGAATTCCTCCGCCTTAACGAAGGGCCGCTTTCCGGCCAGGCATATATGCACCCCGGGATCGGGAGAGTGCGGAGCCACCAGGGGCTATCTAGTAGCCCCACTGTCAAACTCCTATGGCTAAGTGAAAGTGTTAAAGCATTATAGTCTGGTTGCCTCGCTCGCTCCACTATCACCTCCTTAATAGGACCAAGACGTTGGGTTAAGTGTGAACGCGTGTTTCTGCGAACACCTCCGCATTATATGCATGGGGGTTGAAGCCGACGACTGCAATATTTCAGGTTATACACATGTATACATAAACGGCCGCCCAGGAGGCATCACATTACTTTCAGGCAAAAGTATAAAAGTAGCCTCATAAAAAATTAAAAAGCATTTCGCTTACAATGAGATTACATGTCATTCAAACATAATATTTTTTGAGCACTGGGTCTCTATCAAACGACCACCCTCAAGAACTTCCTCAAAGTAGGGCTCAGCAGACCTTCGACCTATGGCCGAATCCTGCGCTGCAACAGTGGTAGCATCCATCTCTGCCCAGTATGCTTTAGCATGGACAAAGGCCATCCGTGCGCCTTCTATGCACGCCGACCTCTTCATCGCATTTATGCGCGGCACCACATCGAGGACCTGCTGCACCAAGCTGAAATAGCTGCTCGGTTTTGACCTTCCGGGCCATAGTTGATCCACAACAGACCTCATGGAGAGTCTGGACAACCTATTTAGTTTGGCCCATTCGGCTAATTGGTCTATCAACGAAAGCGGACGCTCGAGAGAAAGGAATTGCTTCCAAAACAGCCGATCTACTTCACGGTCCGTCTGACTCCGGAAGTACTTGGCTGCATCGGCAGCGCTCGCCGCCAAATCCATATACGCATCCTCCGAACTCCATAGCCGATCCAGAGGGGCATACCGTGGATCTCCGTACTTCCTCTGCAGCATAAAGGACTTCCCGGCTACAATATCCCCGGCTTCCCGCAGTTCCTCCTTCTTTGCCCTCATCGCAAAGCGGAGGTCTTTTCCCGTTACAGCAGTCTTCTCAAGGTCCGATGCCTTCGCCTGGTTTTCCTTTTTAAGAGCCCGACAACGGTCTACGGCGGCCTTTAATTCTACGGCCATATTGGCCATCTTCTTCCGGCTCTCGCCATGTGCGGCCTTCTCGGCCCGCAACTCTTCCGCAGCCTTCAAAGCAGCCGCATTACCCAATCTTGCTTATTCCTTGGCTCGGGTAAGTTCCGCCCGCAAGGCTTCAACAGTGGCAGCTCCATCTACAGTCATAACATGTTAAAAACACTGGCATCATACTCTTCCTATGTGGCGTTTACCAGACAAGGATACTTACCCTGCGCCTCGTCAAGCCTTCTGTTAACAAGCTCGATGTCGGCATCTGCTGCATCCAACTGCCGTTCTAAACGGGCAAACTAGCTAGTCCGGCTGGCCACCAGAGCTTCCATCTCCTGCACATAAAGGCAGTATGGTTATTACCTGGGTGTATGATCCTCCGTTCGTCATCGTTTCCGACGACAACCAGAGTATCAGGGGCTACTATCTACACAGGGCACACCTAACATGTGCAGGACTATTACACATTCCTTTTTACATACCTCAAAGCCTGTCAATAGACTCATAAAAGCTTCATGCAATCCGCTTTCGGTAACGATATCCTCTCCATCACCATATTCATCAGCACACGGTGATCATCTGAGATGGCCGCTCGCCCCACCAACTCCCTCAGAACGTCTGATCGCACACTAGACGGCGCCGGACTCTTTTGTCTACTCTCTTCGGTAGCCGGACACTGGGAACCTCGGGGATCAATTGGATCACCTTCAGGGTCGCCTGCTTCCGGAGCGGAGGAGTCCGGAGGAGGCGTCTCGCTCTCCATCATCTCTGGAAGAAGATCCCCCGAAGACAAGCTCATTGGAGAGGGGCTAAGGCCCGAACTGCACAAATATATGCGGTGGTTATTTTCTCAGGAGAAAAAGATGGCATATCTGTACTATTAAAGTTTTCGGGTCACTTACGACTCCGGGAGAATTGATCCCCCCGCGGACTTTGTGCGGCAGCAGCGCCCCCAAGGTAGGGCCCCCGGTGGAAGATTTCTTCTCCCGTTTGGAAGCTTCGGCTTCCGAATTCCCGGGTGCAGTCCTTTTCCTCTTCCGGTCGTCTTCCTTCACGGAGACGCTCACTCCCTCGGTTAGAATAGGCAGCATTGGGGGCCCACGTCCGCCCGCATTACCCTCCACAGTATCTTCCTTCAAGGGATCCGGGCAAGGTGCGGTCTGGAGCATCTTTTCCAATACCGGATTCTCCAAACCCTCAGGGAGGGGGGCCGAACACCGAATCAACTTCGCCTTTGTTAGCCAGTCCTGGGCGAAAAAGCAAACTCTCAGAAATAACTTCATAACAAAGGAAAGATAATATGTTCGGCCAGAAGATTCTTTACCTGTTTGGCGGCGCGGTTACTGCTCAGACCCACGTCCTCGGCGATTTCCGGACACTCTACTTGAGGTCCGAAGAATGACTTATACATATCCTCATGCCTCAGGCCGAGAAAATTTTGAATGGCACGCGGACCCTCGGGATTGAACTCCCACAAGCGAAGGGGCTGACGTTTGCAAGGCTGGACTTGACGAACCAGCATAACTTGTATTACCGCGACCAAACTGAGATCTCCGTTGAAGAGATCTTGAATGCGGCTTTGCAGTAAAGGCACGTCCTTAGCTGGAACCCAGCTCAGTCCTTTGCTGATCCAAGACATCAGTCGTGGTGGAGGGCCTGAGCGAAAAACGGGAGCGGCCGCCCACTTGGCACTTCTAGGAGTCGTGATGTAGAACCACTCCTGTTGCCACAATGCAGACACCTCTGGGATGGAACCTTTGGGCCACGGAGCTCCCGTCATCTTGTGTATTGAGGTGCCTCCACACTCTGCATGTTGCCCTTCGATCAACGTCAGCTTTACTTCAAAGGTATTGAGCCATAAGGCAAAGTGGGAGGTAACCCGGAGGAAGGCCTCGCATACGACAACAAAAGTCGTGATATGCAGGAAGGAGTCCGGAGCTAGATCATGGAAATCTAGCCCGTAATAAAACATCAAGCCCCTAACGAAAGGATCCAGTGCAAAACCTAGACCCCGGAGGAAGTGGGGGACGAACACAACGCTCTCGTTGGGTTTGGGCGAGGGGATGGCCTGCCCCCGGGGAGGCAGCCGATGCGATATTTCGGCGGTCAGATACCTGGCCTCCCTCAACTTTTTGATGTCTTCTTCCGTGACGGAGGAGGGCATCCATCGGCCTTGAAGGCTGGATCCGGACATGACTGAAGGTTCGGAGCACCTGACCTGAGCTTTGGGCGTTTGAGCTTGAGGCGGGGGAAGGATTCGATTGAGCACGGGAGGGAAAAGTAAAAGCTTTGCCCCTTTATAAAGAGGGTGGATATCAAGCGTCCTCCCCATGTCTGTTTGGACTTGCCTACGATCTAGGAGTCCTAGAAGCGGTTGGGTTACCCACACCCGTATTGATGAGAATCCCGGAATAAAGGAACACGATCTCTGCTTTGACAAGACGTGCCAAGGAAACCGCCTCGCATAACGCGCTGAGGTGGGATAATGAAACGATTTGGATAAAGGCTTGGCCGTGGCGTGTCGCACCACGGAATACATCAGCAGATTAGATTTGTGTTAATATTATTATTCTCTCTATGGCAAAATGTGGAAACTTATTTTGTAGAGCTGGACACTATCTTTGTGTTCAAGATCTTCTATGAAGTATTTGGAGGGGGAACCCGCCTTGCAATGCCGAAGACAATTTGCGCGTCGGACTCGTCGTCATTGAAGCCTGGTTCAGGGGCTATTGAGGGAGTCCTGGATTAGGGGGTGTTCGGATAGCCGAACTATACCTTCAAGCCGGACTCCTGGACTATGAAGATACAAGATTGAAGACTCCGTCCCGTGTCCGGAAGGGACTTTCCTTGGCGTGGAAGGCAAGCTTGGCGATACGGATGTTCAGATCTCCTACCATTGTAACTGACTCTATGTAACCCTAACCCTATCCGGTGTCTATATAAACCGGAGGGTTTTAGTCCGTAGGACGACATACACATCAACAATCATACCATAGGCTAGCTTCTAGGGTTTAGCCTCTCTGATCTCGTGGTAGATCAACTCTTGTACTACCCATATCATCAATATTAATCAAGCAGGACGTAGGGTTTTACCTCCATCGAGAGGGCCCGAACCTGGGTAAAACTTCGTGTCCCCTGCCTCCTATTACCATCCGGCTTAGACGCACAGTTCGGGACCCCCTACCCGAGATCCGCCGGTTTTGACACCGACAATGAGCTTTCTTTGGCTATGTTATTTCAATAAGACATAATTGCTTGAAGTATCCTAGAACAACTTACGTCAGGCATAACTCCAACACCGTGTTCACTTCCCGGACTCCACCGGAAAGAGACCATTGATACGTCTCCGTCGTATCTATAATTTTTGATTGTTCCATGCCAATATTATTCAACTTTCATATACTTTTTGGCAACTTTTTATATTATTTTTGGGACTAACATATTGATCCAATGCCTAGTGCCAGTTCATGTTTGTTGCATGTTTTTTGTTTCGCAGAAAACCCATACCAAACGGAGTCCAAATGGAATAAAAACTGACGGAGATTTATTTTGGAATATTTATGAATTTTGGGAAGTGGAATCATCGCGAGACGGTGCCCGAGGGGGGCACGAGGTAGGGGGGCGCGCCCCAGGGTGTCAGGCGCGCCCCCGACCCTCGTGGCCACCCTGTAAGGCCGTTGGAGCCCTTCTTTCGCCGCAAGAAAGCTAATATCCGGATAGAGATCGTGTTAAAATTTCAGCCCAATCGGAGTTATGGATCTCCGGGAATATAAGAAACGGTGAAAGGGAAGAATCTGGGAACGCAGAAACAGAGAGAGACAGATCCATTCTCGGAGGGGCTCTCGCCCCTCCCGTGCCATGGAGGCCATGGACCAGAGGGGAAACCCTTCTCCCATCTAGGGAGGATGTCAAGGAAGAAGAAGAAGGAGGGGGGCTCTCTCCCCCTCGCTTCCGGTGCCACCGGGGGCCATCATCATCACCGTTATCTACACCAACACCTCCGCCATCTTCACCAACATCTCCATCACCTTCCCCCTCTATCTACAGCGGTCCACTCTCCCGCAACCCGCTGTACCATCTACTTAAACATGGTGCTCAACACTATATATTATTTCCCAATGATGTGTATGGCTATCCTATGATGTTTGAGTAGATCTATTTTGTGCTAATGGCTATTTGATGATCGTGATTGGTTTGAGTTGTATGTTTTATTATTGGTGCTGTTCTATGGTGCTCTCCGTGTCGCGCAAGCGTGAGGGATTACTGATGTAGGGTTTGCAATATGCTTATGATTTGCTTATGGTGGGTGGCGTGAGTGACAGAAGCACAGACCCGAGTAAGTAGGTTGTTTGCGTATGGGATAAAGGGGACTTGATGCTTTAAGCTATGGTTGGGTTTTACCTTAATGAATCTTTAGTAGTTGTGGATGCTTGCTAGAGTTCCAATCATAAGTGCATATGGTCCAAGTAGAGAAAGTATGTTAGCTTATGCCTCTCCCTCAAATAAAATTGCAATAATGATTACCGGTCTAGTTATCGATTGCCTAGGGACAAATAACTTTCTCGTAACAACAAACTCTCTACTAAATCTAACTTAGTTGTGTCTTTATCTAAACAGCCCCTACTTTTATTTACTTGCTCTTTATTATCTTGCATACCTATCCAACAACACCTACAAAGTACTTCTAGTTTCATACTTGTTCTAGGTAAAGCGAACATCAAGCGTGCGTAGAGTTGTATCGGTGGTCGATAGAACTTGAGGGAATATTTGTTCTGCCTTTAGCTCCTCGTTGGGTTCGACACTCTTACTTATCGAAAGAGGCTACAATTGATGCCATATACTTGTGGGTTATCAACCATCATGGCTACACACGCGGTTGATGCATTTTAATTAAGTCAAGTGTCAAGTTCTGTACAACTGGACATTAACAAATTCCCATCTGCCCATAACCGCGGGCACGGATTTCGAAAGTTCAAATCCCTGCAGGGGTGTCCCAACTTAGCCCATCACAAGCTCTCATGGTCAACGAAGGATATTCCTTCTCCCAGGAAGACCCGATCAGGCTCGGAATCCCGGTTACAAGACATTTCGACAATGGTAAAACAAGACCAGCAAAGCCACCCGGATATGCCGAAAAGTCCCGATTGGAGCTGCACATATCTCATTCTTAGGGCACACCGGATTGTCCAAACTTCTGGTAGGCTAGCCCAGAGTTGCCCCTGGTGGCCACCGGCGGCTGACAAGTTGGACCAAGACACAGAGGAGCACTGGCCCGGGGGTTTAAATAAAGATGACCCTTGGGCAGGCCTACCCAAGGGAAAGAAAAGGCTAGGTGGCAAATGGTAAAACCAATGTTGGGCCTTGCTGGAGGAGTTTTATTCAAGGCGAACTATCAAGGGGTTCCCATTATAACCCAACCGTGTAAGGAACGCAAAATCCGGGAACATAACACCGATATGACAGAAACTAGGATGGCAAGAGTGGAACAAAACACCAGGCATAAGGCCGAGCCTTCCACCATTTACCAAGTATATAGATGCATTAATATAAATAAGAGATATTGTGATATCCCAACAAAATAACCATGTTCCAACATGGAACAACTCCAATCTTCACCTGCAACTAGGAACGCTATAAGAGGGGCTGAGCAAAGCGGTAACTGAAGGAAATATGCCCTAGAGGCAATAATAAAGTTATTATTTATTTCCTTATATCATGATAAATGTTTATTATTCATGCTAGAATTGTATTAACCGGAAACATAATACTTGTGTGAATACATAGACAAACAAAGTGTCACTAGTATGCCTCTACTTGACTAGCTCGTTAATCGAAGATGGTTATGTTTCCTAACCATAGATATGAGTTGTCATTTGATTAACGGGATCACATCATTAGGAGAATGATGTGATTGACATGACCCATTCCATTAGCTTAGCACCCGATCGTTTAGTATGTTGCTATTGCTTTCTTCATGACTTATACATGTTCCTATGACTATGAGATTATGCAACTCCCGTTTACCGGAGGAACACTTTGTGTGCTACCAAACGTCACAACGTAACTGGGTGATTATAAAGGTGCTCTATAGGTGTCTCCAAAGGTACATGTTGGGTTGGCGTATTTCGAGATTAGGATTTGTCACTCCGATTGTCGGAGAGGTATCTCTGGGCCCTCTCGGTAATGCACATCACTTAAGCCTTGCAAGCAATGCAACTAATAAGTTAGTTGCAAGATAATGTATTACGGAACGAGTAAAGAGACTTGCCGGTAACGAGATTGAACTAGGTATTGAGATACCGACGATCGAATCTCGGGCAAGCAACATACCGATGACAAAGGGAACAACGTATGTTGTTATGCGGTCTGACCGATAAAGATCTTCGTAGAATATGTAGGAGCCAATATGAGCATCCAGGTTCCGCTATTGGTTATTGACCAGAGACGTGTCTCGGTCATGTCTACATTATTCTCGAACCCGTAGGGTCCGCATGCTTAACGTTACGATGATAGTTTCATTATGAGTTTATATATTTTGATGTACCGAAGGTTGTTCGGAGTCCCGGATGTGATCACGGACTTGACGAGGAGTCTCGAAATGGTCGAGACATAAAGATCGATATAAAGGTTCCGGGTGAGATTGGGACAATACCGGATCACCGGGAGGTTATTGGAACCCCCCGGTAGGTATATGGGCCTTATTGGGCCTTAGTGGAAAGGAGGGGAAAGGAGCAAGGGAGGGGGTGCCCCCCCCCCAAGCCCAATCAGAATTGGGAAGGGGGCCGGCCCCCCCTTTCCTTCCTCCCTTCTTCCTCTTCCTTCCCTCTCCTACTCCTAATAGGAAAAAGGGGAGTCCTACTCCCGGTGGGAGTTGGACTGCCCCCTTGGGCGCGCCACCCTCCTTGGCCCCCCCTCCTCCACTTCTTTGTATACGAGGGCAGGGGTGCACCCCAGAGACACAACAATTGATCGTTGATCTCTTAGCCGTGTGCGGTGCCCCCCTCCACCATAATCCTCGATAATATTGTAGCAGTGCTTAGGCGAAGCCCTGTGATGGTAGAACATCAAGATCGTCACCACGCCGTCGTGCTGACGGAACTCATGCCTGACACTTTGCTGGATTGGAGTCCGGGGATCGTCATCGAGTTGAACCTGTGCAATAACTCGTAGGTGCCGTAGTTTCCGTGCTTGATCGGTCGGGCCATGAAGACGTACGACTACATCAACCGCGTTGTTATAACGCTTCCGCTTCCGGTCTACGAGGGTACGTAGACAACACTCTCCCTCTTGTTGCTGTGCATCACCATGATCTTGCGTGTGCATAGAAAATCTTTTGAAATTACTACGTTCCCCAACAGTGGTATCAGAGCCAGGTTTTATGTGTTGATGTTATATGCACGAGTAGAACACAAGTGAGTTGTGGGCAATATAAGTCATACTGCTTACCAGCATGTCATACTTTGGTTTGGCGGTATTGTTGGGTGAAGCGGCCCAGACCGACATTACGCGTACGCTTACGCGAGACTGGTTCTACCGATGTGCTTTGCACACAGGTGGCTGGCGGGTGTCAGTTTCTCCAACTTTAGTTGAACCGAGTGTGGCTACGCCCGGTCCTTGCGAAGGTTAAAACAGCACCAACTTGACAAATTATCGTTGTGGTTTTTGATGCGTAGGTAAGATTGGTTCTTTCTAAGCCCGTAGCAGCCACGTAAAACTTGCAATAAAAAAAGTAGAGGACGTCTAACTTGTTTTTGCAGGGCATGTTGTGATGTGGTATGGTCAAGGCATGATGCTAAATTTTATTGTATGAGATGATCATGTTTTGTAACCAAGTTATCGACAACTGGCAGGAGCCATATGGTTGTCACTTTATTGTATGCAATGCAATCGCCCTGTAATGCTTTACTTTATCACTAAACGGTAGTGATAGTCGTAGAAGCATAAGATTGGCGAGACGACAACGATGCTACGATGGAGATCAAGGTGTCGTGCCGGTGACGATGGTGATCATGACGATGCTTCGGAGATGGAGATCACAAGCACAAGATGATGATGGCCATATCATATCACTTATATTGATTGCATGTGATGTTTATCCTTTATGCATCTTATCTTGCTTTGATTGACGGTAGCATTATAAGATGATCTCTCACTAAATTTCAAGATAAAAGTGTTCTCCCTGAGTATGCACCGTTGCCAAAGTTCGTCGTGCCCAGACACCACATGATGATCGGGTGTGATAAGCTCTACGTCCATCTACAACGGGTGCAAGCCAGTTTTGCACACACAGAATACTCTGGTTAAACTTGACGAGCCTAGCATATGCAGATATGGCCTCGGAACACTGAGACCGAAAGGTCGAGCGTGAATCATATAGTAGATATGATCAACATAGTGATGTTCACCATTGAAAACTACTCCATTTCACGTGATGATCGGTTATGGTTTAGTTGATTTGGATCACGTGATCACTTAGAAGATTAGAGGGATGTCTTTCTAAGTGGGAGTTCTTAAGTAATATGATTAATTGAACTTAAATTTATCATGAACTTAGTACCTGATAGTATCTTGCTTGTTTATGTTTGATTGTAGATCAATGGCCCGTGCTGTTGTTCCGTTGAATTTTAATGCGTTCCTTGAGAAAGCAAAGTTGAAAGATGATGGTAGCAATTATACGGACTGGGTCCGTATCTTGAGGATTATCCTCATTGTTGCACAGAAGAATTACGTCCTGGAAGCACTGCTAGGTGCCAGGCCTGCTGCTGATGCAACTGACGATGTTAAGAACGTCTAGCAGAGCAAAGCTGATGACTACTTGATAGTTCAATGTGCCATTGTTTACGGCTTAGAACCAGGTCTTCAACGATGTTTTGAACGTCATGGAGCATATGAGATGTTCCAGGAGTTGAAGCTAATATTTCAAGAAAATGCCCGGATTGAGAGATATGAAGTCTCTAATAAGTTCTATAGCTGGAAGATGGAGGAGAACAGTTCTGTCAGTGAGCATATACTCAAAATGTCTAGGTATAATAATCACTTGATTCAACTGGGAGTTAATCTTCCGGATGATTGCGTCATTGACAGAATTCTCCAATCACTTCCACCTAGCTACAAGAGCTTCGTGATGAACTATAATATACAAGGGATGGATAAGACAATTCCCGAGCTCTTCGCAATGCTAAAAGTTGCGGAGGTAGAAATCAAGAAGGAACATCAACTGTTGATGGTCAACACGACCACTAGTTTCAAGAAAAAGGGAAAGGGGAAGAAGAAGGGGAACTTCAAGAAGAACAACAAGCAAGTTGCTGCTCAGGAGAAGTTAACCCAAGTCTGGATCTAAGCCTGAAACTGAGTGCTTCTACTGCAAGCAGACTGGTCACTGGAAGCGGAACTGCCCCAAGTATTTAGCGGATAAGAAGGATGGCAAGGTGAACAAAGGTATATGTGATATACATGTTATTGATGTGTACCTTACTAGAGCTCGCAGTAGCACCTGGGTATTTGATACTGGTTCTGTTGCTAATATTTGCAACTCAAAACAGGGACTACGGATTAAGCGAACACTGGCGAAGGACGAGGTGACGATGCGCGTGGGAAATGGTTCCAAAGTCGATGTGATCGCGGTCGGCACGCTACCTCTACATCTACCATCAGGATTAGTATTAGACCTAAATAATTGTTATTTGGTGCCAGCGTTAAGCATGAACATTATATCTGGATCTTGTTTGATGCCAGACGGTTATTCATTTAAATCAGAGAATAATGGTTGTTCTATTTATATGAGTAATATCTTTTATGGTCATGCACCCTTGAAGAGTGGTATATTTTGGATGAATCTCGATAGTAGTGATACACATATTCATAATGTTGAAGCCAAAACATGCAGAGTTGATAATGATAGTGCAACTTATTTGTGGCACTGCCGTTTAGGTCATATCGGTGTAAAGCGCATGAAGAAACTCCATACTGATGGACTTTTGGAACCACTTGATTATGAATCACTTGGTACTTGTGAACCGTGCCTCTTGGGCAAGATGACTAAAACGCCATTCTCCGGTACTATGGAGAGAACAACAGATTTGTTGGAAATCATACATACAGATGTATGTGGTCCAATGAATGTTCAAGCTCGTGGCGGATATCGTTATTTTCTCACCTTCACAGATGATTTAAGCAGGTATGGGTATATCTACTTAATGAAACATAAGTCTGAAACATTTGAAAAGTTCAAAGAATTTCAGAGTGAAGTTGAAAATCATCGTAACAAGAAAATAAAGTTTCTACGATCTGATCGTGGAGGAGAATATTTGAGTTACGAGTTTGGTTTACATTTGAAATAATGCGGAATAGTTTCGTAACTCACGCCACCCGGAACACCACAGCATAATGGTGTGTCCGAACGTCGTAATCGTACATTACTTGATATGGTGCGATCTATGATGTCTCTTACAGATTTACCGATATCGTTTTGGGGTTATGCTTTAGAGACTGCCGCATTCACGTTAAATAGGGCACCATCAAAATCCGTTGAGACGACGCCTTATGAACTATGGTTTTGCAAGAAACCAATGTTGTCATTTCTGAAAGTTTGGGGCTGCGATGCTTATGTGAAAAAGCTTCAACCTGATAAGCTCGAACCCAAATCGGAGAAATGTGTCTTCATAGGATACCCGAAGGAGACTGTTGGGTACACCTTCTATCACAGATCTGAAGGCAAGACATTTGTTGCTAAGAATGGATCCTTTTTAGAGAAGGAGTTTCTCTCGAAAGAAGTGAGTGGGAGGAAAGTAGAACTTGATGAGGTAACTGTACCAGCTCCCTTATTGGAAAGTAGTACATCACAGAAACCGGTTTCTGTGACACCTACACCAATTAGTGAGGAAGCTAATGATGATGATCATGAAACTTCAGAACAAGTTACTACTGAACCTCGTAGATCAACCAGAGTAAGATCCGCATCAGAGTGGTACAGTAATCCTGTTATGGAAGTCATGCTACTAGATCATGATGAACCTACGAACTATGAAGAAGCAATGGTGAGCCCAGATTCCGCAAAATGGCTTGAAGCCATGAAATCTGAGATGGGATCCATGTATGAGAACAAAGTGTGGACTTTGGTTGACTTGCCCAATGATCGGCAAGCAATTGAAAATAAATGGATCTTCAAGAAGAAGACTGACGCTGACGGTAATGTTACTGTCTACAAAGCTCGACTTGTCGCAAAAGGTTTTTGACAAGTTCAAGGGATTGACTACGATGAGACCTTCTCACCCGTAGCGATGCTTAAGTCTGTCCGAATCATGTTAGCAATTGCTGCATTTTATGATTATGAAATTTGGAAGATGGATGTCAAAACTGCATTCCTGAATGGATTTCTGGAAGAAGAATTGTATATGATGCAGCCAGAAGGTTTTGTCGATCCAAAGGGAGCTAACAAAGTGTGCAAGCTCCAGCGATCCATTTATGGACTGGTGCAAGCATCTCGGAGTTGGAATAAACGCTTTGATAGTGTGATCAAAGCATTTGGTTTTGTACAGACTTTTGGAGAAGCTTGTATTTACAAGAAAGTGAGTGGGAGCTCTGTAGCATTTCTGATATTATATGTGGATGACATATTGCTAATCAGAAATGACATAGAATTTCTGGATAGCATAAAGGGATACTTGAATAAGAGTTTTTCAATGAAAGACCTCGGTGAAGTTGCTTACATATTGGGCATTAAGATCTATAGAGATAGATCAAGACGCTTAATTAGACTTTCACAAAGCACATACCTTGACAAAGTTTTGAATAAGTTAAAAATGGATCAAGCAAAGAAAGGATTCTTGCCTGTGTTACAAGGTGTGAATTTGAGTAAGACTCAATGCCTGACCACTGCAGAAGATAGAGAGAAAATGAAAGATGTTCCCTATGCTTCAGCCATAGGCTCTATCATGTATGCAATGCTGTGTACAAGACCTGATGTGTGCCTTGCTATAAGTCTAGCAGGGAGGTACCAAAGTAATCTAGGAGTGGATCACTGCATAGCGGTCAAGAACATCCTGAAATACCTGAAAAGGACTAAGGATATGTTTCTCGTATATGGAGGTGACAAAGAGCTCATCGTAAATGGTTACGTTGATGCAAGCTTTGACACTGATCCGGACGATTCTAAATCACAAACCAGATACGTATTTACATTAAACGGTGGAGCTGTCAGTTGGTGCAGTTCTAAAAAAAGCGTCGTGGCGGGATCTACATGTGAAGCGGAATACATAGCTGCTTCGGAAGCAGCAAACGAAGGAGTCTGGATGAAGGAGTTCATATCCGATCTAGGTGTCATACCTAGTGCATCGGGTCCAATGAAAATCTTTTGTGACAATACTGGTGCAATTGCCTTGGCAAAGGAATCCAGATTTCACAAGAGAACCAAGCACATTAAGAGACGCTTCAATTCCATCGGGGATCTAGTCCAGGTGGGAGACATAGAGATTTGCCAGATACATACGGATCTGAATGTAGCAGACCCATTGACTAAGCCTCTTCCACGAGCAAAACATGATCAGCACCAAGGCTCCATGGGTGTTAGAATCATTACTGTGTAATCTAGATTATTGACTCTAGTGCAAGTGGGAGACTGAAGGAAATATGCCCTAGAGGCAATAATAAAGTTATTATTTATTTCCTTATATCATGATAAATGTTTATTATTCATGCTAGAATTGTATTAACCGGAAACGTAATACTTGTGTGAATACATAGACAAACAAAGTGTCACTAGTATGCCTCTACTTGACTAGCTCGTTAATCGAAGATGGTTATGTTTCCTAACCATAGACCTGAGTTGTCATTTGATTAACGGGATCACATCATTAGGAGAATGATGTGATTGACATGACCCATTCCATTAGCTTAGCACCCGATCGTTTAGTATGTTGCTATTGCTTTCTTCATGACTTATACATGTTCCTATGACTATGAGATTATGCAACTCCCCTTTACCGGAGGAACACTTTGTGTGCTACCAAACGTCACAACGTAACTGGGTGATTATAAAGGTGCTCTATAGGTGTCTCCAAAGGTACATGTTGGGTTGGCGTATTTCGAGATTAGGATTTGTCACTCCGATTATCGGAGAGGTATCTCTGGGCCCTCTCGGTAATGCACATCACTTAAGCCTTGCAAGCAATGCAACTAATAAGTTAGTTGCAAGATGATGTATTATGGAACGAGTAAAGAGACTTGTCGGTAACGAGATTGAACTAGGTATTGAGATACCGACAATCGAATCTCGGGCAAGTAACATACCGATGACAAAGGGAACAACGTATGTTGTTGTTGGGGAACGTAGCAGAAATTCAAAAAAAATTCTACGCATCACCAAGATCAATCTATGGAGTAATCTAGCAACGAGGGAAAGAGAGTGCATCTACATACCCTTGTAGATCGCTAAGCGGAAGCGTTCAAGTGAACGGGGTTGATGGAGTCCTACTCGTCGTGATCCAAATCACTGATGATCCTAGTGCCGAACGGACGGCACCTCCGCGTTCAACACACGTACAGCCCGGTGACGTCTCCTACGCCTTGATCCAGCAAGGAGAGAAGGAGAGGTTGGGGAAGACTCCGTCCAGCAGCAGCACGACGGCGTGTTGGTGGTGGAGGAGCGCGGGACTCCAGCAGGGCTTCGCCAAGCACTACGAGAGACGAGGAGGAAGAGGGGTAGGGCTGTGCCAACGGGGAGAGCAAATCACATGTGTTGGGTAGCCCCATACCTCACGTATATATAGGGGGAGGGGAGGGGCTACGCCCCCACCTAGGGTTCCCTCCCTAGGGGTGGCGGCAGCCCCCAGATCCCATCTGGGAGGCGGCCAAGGGGGAGAGAGGGGGGCGCACCTAGGGTGGGCCTTAGGGCCCATCTGCGCCTAGGGTTTTCCCCCTCTCCTCTTGAGGACGCCTTGGGCCTTGGTGGGAGGCGCCCCAGCCCACATAGGGGCTGGTCCCTTCCCACTTATGGCCCACGCAAGCCTCTGGGGCTGCTGGCCCCTCCCGGTGGACCCCCGGACCCCTCCGGTGGTCCCGGTACACTACCGGTGATGCCCGGAACACTTCCGGTGGCCAAAACCATACTTCCTATATATCAATCTTTACCTCCGGACCATTCCGGAACTCCTCGTGACGTCCGGGATCTCATCCGGGACTCCGAACAACATTTGGTAACCGCGTACATACTTTCCCTATAACCCTAGCGTCATCGAACCTTAAGTGTGTAGACCCTACGGGTTCGGGAACCATGCAGACATGACCGAGACAACTCTCCGGCCAATAACCAACAGCGGGATCTGGATACCCATGTTGGCTCCCACATGTTCCATGATGATCTCATCGGATAAACCACGATGTCAAGGATTCAATCAATCCCGTATACAATTCCCTTTGTCTATCGGTACGATACTTGCCCGAGATTCGATCGTCGGTATCCCGATACCTTGTTCAATCTCGTTACCGGCAAGTCTCTTTAATCGTTCTGTAACACATCATCCCTTGATAAACTCCTTGATCACATTGTGCACATTATGATGATGTCCTACCGAGTGGGCCCAGAGACACCTCTCCGTTTAGACGGAGTGACAAATCCCAGTATCGATTCGTGCCAACCCAACAGACACTTTTGGAGATACCTGTAGTGTACCTTTATAGCCACCCAGTTACGTTGTGATGTTTGGCACACCCAAAGCACTCCTACGGTATCCGGGAGTTGCACAATCTCATGGTCTAAGGAAATGACACTTGACATTAGAAAAGCTTTAGCATACGAACTACACGATCTTTGTGCTAGGCTTAGGATTGGGTCTTGTCCAGCACATCATTCTCCTAATGATTTGATCCCGTTATCAACGACATCCAATGTCCATGGTCAGGAAACCGTAACCATCTATTGATCAACGAGCTAGTCAACTAGAGGCTTACTAGGGACATGGTGTTGTCTATGTATCCACACATGTATCTGAGTTTCCTATCAATACATTTCTAGCATGGATAATAAACGATTATCATGAACAATGAAATATAATAATAATAACTAATTTATTATTGCCTCTAGGGCATATTTCCAACAGTCTCCCACTTGCACTAGAGTCAATAATCTAGTTCACATTGCCATGTGATTAACACTCACAGGTCGCATCGCCATGTGACCAACATCCAAGAGTCTACTAGACTCAATGATCTAGTTCACATCACTATGTGATAAACACTCAAAGAGTTCTGGGTTTGATCATGTTATGCTTGTGAGAGAGGTTGTAGTCAACGGGTCTTGCCATATTCAGATCCCTATGTATTTCGCAAAACTTTATGTCATATCGTAGATGCTGCTACCACGTTCCACTTGGAGCTATTCCAAATTATTGCTCCATTATACGTATCCGGTATCTCTACTCAAAGCTATCCGGATAGGTGTTAAGCTTGCATCGACGTAACTCTTTACATCAAACTCTTTATCACCTCCATAACCGAGAAACATTTCCTTATTCCTCTAAGGATAATTTTGACCGCTGTCTGGTGATCTACTCCTAGATCACCTTTGTACCCTCTTTCCAGACATGTGGCAAGGCACACATTAGGTGCGGTACTCAGCATGGCATACCGTATAGAGCCTATGACAAGAGCATAGGGGACGACCTTCGTCCGTCCTCTTTCTTCTGTCGTGGTCAAGCTTTGAGTCTTACTCAACTTCACACCTTACAACTCAGGTAAGAACCCCTTCTTTGACTGATCTATTTTGAACTCCTTCAAAAACATGTCAAGGTGTGCGTTCTTTGAAAGTATCATCAGGCGTCTTGATCTATCTCTATAGGTCTTGATGCCCAATATGTAAGCAGCTTTACCCAGGTCTTCCTTTGAAAAACACTCTTCAAACAACCATTTATGCTTTCCAGAAATTCTACATTATTTCGTATCTACAATATGTCATCCACATATACTTATCCGAAATGTTGTAGTGCTCCCACTCACTTTCTTGTAAATACAAGTTTCTAGCAAACATTGTATAAACCTAAAAGCTTTGATCACTCCATCAAAACATATATTCCGATTTCGAGATGCTTGCTCTAGTCCATAGAAGGATTGCTGGAGCCAGCATACCTTTTAGCATCCTTAGGATCGACAAAACTTTGATTGTATCACATACAACTCTTTCTTACGAAAACTGGTAAGAAAACTTGCTTTGACATCCATCTGTTAGATTTCATAATCGAAAAATACAGCTAATGCTAACATGATTCCGACAGACTTAAGCATCGCTACAGGTGAGAAATTCTCATCGTAGTCAACTCCTTAAACTTGTGAAAAGACTCTTTCCCACAAGTCGAGCTTCATAGACGGTAACATTACCGCCCATGTCCGTCTTCTTCTTAAAGATCCATTTATCTCAATGGCTTGCCGATCATTGGGCAAGTCCACCAAAGTCCATACTTTGTTCTGATATATGGATCCTATCTCGGATTTCATGGCTTCTAACCATTTGTCGAAATACGGGCCCACCATTGCTTCTCCATAGATCGTAGGTTCATTGTTGTCTAAGACAGGTTTACCGTACCACTTAGGAGTAGTACATATCCTTGTCGACCTACGAGGTTCGATAGCAACTTGATCCGAAGCTTCATGATCACTATCATTAACTTCCTATTCAACAGACGTAGGTGCCATAGAAAACATCTTTTTGTGTTGCATCATTCTCTGGTTGAAATAAAGGTTCGACAACCTCATCAAGTTCTATCTTCCTCCCACTCAATTCTTTCGAGAGAAACTCCTTCTCGAGAAAGGACCCGTTCTTAGCGACAAACAATTTGCCCTCGGATCTGAGATATAAGGTATACCCAACTGTCACCTTTGGGTATCCTATGAAGATGTGTTTGTCCGCTTTGGGTTCGAGCTTCTCCGGCTGAAGCCTTAAGTATCGCAGCCCCAAACATTAAGAAACGACAACTTTGGTTTCTTGCCAAACCAATGTTCATACGACGTCGTCTCAACGGACTTAGATGGTGTCCTATCTAAAGTGAATGCAGTTGTCTCTAACGTATAACCTCAAAATGAAAACGGTAGATTGGTATGAGACATCATAGATCGCACCATATCTCATAGGGTTCGATTATGACGTCCGGACACACCATTACCCTGTGGTGTTCCAGGTGTCTTCAACTGTGAAACAATTCCACAATGTCTTAAGTGATTGCCAAACTCATAACTCAGAAAATCCCCTTTTGATCAGATCGTAGGAACATGATCTTATTGTTATGATGATTCTTAACTTCACTCTGAAATCGCTTGAACTTTTCAAACGTTTCAGACTTGTGCTTCATTAAGTAGATATACCTATATCTACTCAAATCGTCAGTGAAGATGAGAAAATAGCGATATCCACTGCACGCTTCAATTCTCATTGGATCACACGCATCAGCATGCATGATCTCCAACAAGTCACTTGCCCATTTCATTGTACCTGAAAACGGGGTCTTAGTCATCCTGCACATGAGGCATGGCTCGCATGTGTCAAGCGATTCAAAATCAAGTGACTCCAAACATCCATCGACATGGAGTTTCTTCATGCATCTTACGCCAATATGACTTAAGCGGCAGTGCCACGAGAAAGTGGTACTATCATTATTAACTCTACATCTTTTGGCGTGAACATGTGTATTACCACGACCGAGATTCAATGAACCATTCACATAGGGTGCATGACCATGAAAGGTATCATTCATGTAAAACAGAATAACCATTATTCTCTAACTTAAATGAATGGCCGTATTGCAATGAACATGATCTAATCATATTCATGCTTAACATAGACACCTGATAACATGTATCTAGGTTCAATACTAATCCCGAAGGCAGATGGAGCGTGCGATGGTGATCTCATCAACTTTGGAAATACACACATCGTCACCTCGCCCTTAGCCAGTCTCCGTTTAGTCCGTAGCTTTTGCTTCAAGTCACCAGTAATAGCAACTGAACCGGTATCCAATACCCAGGTGCTACCAGGAGTACTAGCGAGGTACACATTAATAACACGTATATACTTTGTTGAAGTTGCCAGCCTTCTTATCTACAATGCATTTGGGGTAATTCCGCTACCAGTGACCATTCCCCTTACAATAGAAGCACTTAGTCTCAGGTTTGGGTTCAACCTTGGGTTCCTTCACTGGAGCGGCAACTGATTTGCCATCCATGAAGTTTCCCTTCTAGCCCTTGCCCTTCTTGAAACCAGTGGTCTTGTTAAACCATCAACACTTGATGCTCCTTCTTGATTTCTACCTTTTGCGGTCTTAAGCACCGCGAACAGCTCCGGGATCAACTCCATCCCTTGCATGTCATAGTTCATCACGAAGATCTAGTAGCTTAGTGATAGTGGCTAGAGAACTCTATCGATCACTATCTTATCTGGAAGTTTAACTCCCACTTGATTTAAGTGATTGTAGCACCCAGACATTCTGAGCACATGCTCACTAGCTGAGCTATTCTCCTCCATCTTGTTGGCAAAAGAACTTGTCAGAGGTCTCACACCTCTCAACACGGGCATGAGCCTGAAATCCCAATTTCAGCTCTTGGAACATCTCATATGTTCTATGGCATTCAAGACGTCATTGGAATCCCGATTCTAAGCCGTAAAGTATGGTGCACTAAACTATCAAGTAGTCATCAGGATGTGTCTGTCAGGTGTTCACAACATCCACAGATGACGTTGTAGGGGTTTGCATATCGAGAAGTGCATGAAAGACGTAAGCCTTCTGTGTAGCAGTGAGGACACTCCTCGGACTACGGACCTAGTCTGCATCATTGCTTACAATATCTTTCAACTTAATCTTTCTCTAGGAACGTATTGAAACAGGGAGCTACAACGTGAGCTATTTATCTACAACATATTTGCGAAGACAATTCAGACTATGTTCCTGATAATTGAGTTCATCTAATGAACTCCCACTCAGATAGACATCCCTCTAGTCATCTAAGTGAAACATGATCGGAGTCAACTAGGCCGTGTCCGATCATCACGTGAGACGGACTAGTCAACATCGGTGAACATCTTCATGTTGATCATATCTTCTATACGACTGATGCTCGACCTTTCGGTCTTCTGTGTTCCGAGGCCATGTCTGTACATGTTAGGCTCGTCAAGTCAACCTAAGTGTTTTTGCTGTGTAAATCTGGCTTACACCCGTTGTATTCGAACGTTAGAATCTATCACACCCGATCATCACGTGGTGCTTCGAAACGACGAACCTTCGCAACGGTGCATAGTTAGGGGGAACACTTTTCTTGAAATTTTAGTGAGGGATCATCTTATTTAAGCTACCGTCGTTCTAAGCAAATAAGATGTAAAACATGATAAACATCACATGCAATCAAATAGTGACATGATATGGCCAATATCATTTTGCTCCTTTTGATCTCCATCTTCGGGGCTCCATGATCATCGTTGTCACCGGCATGACACCATGATCTCCATCATCATGATCTCCATCATCGTGTCTTCTTGAAGTTGTCTCGTCATCTATTACTTCTACTACTATGGCTAATGCTTTAGCAATAAAGTAAAGTAATGACATGACGTTTATGTTGACACGCAGGCCATAAATAAATTAAGACAACTCCTATGGCTCCTGCCGGTTGTCATACTCATCGACATGCAAGTCGTGATCCCTATTACAAGAACATGATCAATCTCATACATCACATATATCATTCATCACATCCTTTTGGCCATATCACATCACAAAACACTTGCTGCAAAAACAAGTTAGACGTCCTCTAATTGTTGTTGCAAGTTTTTACGTGGCTGCTATAGGTTTCTAGCAAGAACGTTTCTTACCTACGCCAAAACCACAACGTGAATTGCCAATTTCTATTTACCCTTCATAAGGACCCTGTTCATCGAATCCGATCCGACTAAAGTGGGAGAGACAGACACCCGCCAGCCACCTTATGCAACTAGTGCATGTCAGTCGGTGGAACCGGTCTCACGTGAGCGTACGTGTAAGGTTGGTCCGGGCCGCTTCATCCCACGATGCCATCGAATCAAGATAAGACTAGTAACGGCAAGCAAATTGACAATGTCGACACCCACAACTACTTTGTGTTCTACTCGTGCATAGTAACTACGCATAGACCTAGCTCATGATGCCACTATTGGGGAATGTAGCAGAAATTCAAAAAAAATTCTACGCATCACCAAGATCAATCTATGGAGTAATCTAGCAACGAGGGAAGGAGAGTGCATCTACATACCCTTGTAGATCGCTAAGCGGAAGCATTCAAGTGAACGGGGTAGATGGAGTCGTACTCGCCGTGATCCAAATCACCGATGATCCTAGTGCCGAATGGACGGCACCTCCGTGTTCAACACACGTACAGCCTGGTGACGTCTCCTACGCCTTGATCCAGCAAGGGGAGAAGGAGAGGTTGGGGAAGACTCCATCCAGCAGCAGCACGACGGCGTGGTGGTGGTGGAGGAGCGCGGGACTCCAGCAGGGCTTCGCCAAGCACTACGAGAGACGAGGAGGAAGAGGGGTAGGGCTGCGCCAACGGGGAGAGCAAATCACACGTGTTGGGCAGCCCCATACCTCACGTATATATAGGGGGAGGGGAGGGGCTGCGCCCCCACCTAGGGTTCCCTCCCTAGGGGTGGCGGCAGCCCCCAGATCCCATCTGGGAGGCGGCCAAGGGGGAGAGAGAGGGGGGCGCACCTAGGGTGGGCCTTAGGGCCCATCTGCGCCTAGGGTTTGCCCCTCTCCTCTTGAGGACGCCTTGGGCCTTGGTGGGAGGCACCCCAGCCCACATAGGGGCTGGTCCCTTCCCACTTATGGCCCACGCAAGCCTCCGGGGCTGGTGGCCCCTCCCGGTGGACCCCCAGACCCCTCCGATGGTCCAGGTACACTATCGGTGATGCCTGGAACACTTTCGGTGGCCAAAACCATACTTCCTATATATCAATCTTTACCTCCGGACCATTCCGGAACTCCTCGTGACATCCAGGATCTCATCCGGGACTCCGAACAACATTCGGTAACCGCGTACATACTTTCCCTATAACCCTAGCGTCATCGAACCTTAAGTGTGTAGACCCTACGGGTTCGGGAACCATGCAGACATGACCGAGACAACTCTCCGGCCAATAACCAACAACAGGATCTGGATACCCATGTTGGCTCCCATATTTTCCATGATGATCTCATCTGATGAACCACGATGTCAAGGATTCAATCAATCCCGTATACAATTCCCTTTGTCTATCGGTACGATACTTGCCCAAGATTCGATCGTCGGTATCCCGATACCTTGTTCAATCTCGTTACCGGCAAGTCTCTTTACTCGTTCTGTAACACATCATCCCTTGATCAACTCATTGATCACATTGTGCACATTATGATGATGTCCTACCGAGTGGGCCCAGAGACACCTCTCCGTTTACACGGAGTGGCATATCCCAGTATCGATTCGTGCCAACCCAACAGACACTTTGGGAGATACCTGTAGTGTACCTTTATAGCCACCCAGTTACGTTGTGACGTTTGGCACACCCAAAGCACTCCTACGGTATCCGGGAGTTGCACAATCTCATGGTCTAAGGAAATGACACTTGAAATTAGAAAAGCTTTAGCATACGAACTACACGATCTTTGTGCTAGGCTTAGGATTGGGTCTTGTCCATCACATCATTCTCCTAATGATGTGATCCCGTTATCAACGACATCCAATGTCCATGGTCAGGAAACCGTAACCATCTATTGATCAACGAGCTAGTCAACTAGAGGCTTACTAGGGACATGGTGTTGTCTATGTATCCACACATGTATCTGAGTTTCCTATCAATACATTTCTAGCATGGATAATAAACGATTATCATGAACAATGAAATATAATAATAATAACTAATTTATTATTGCCTCTAGGGCATATTTCCAACAGTTGTTATGCGGTCTGACCGATAAAGATCTTCGTAGAATATGTAGGAGCCAATATGAGCATCCAGGTTCCGCTATTGGTTATTGACCGGAGACGTGTCTCGGTCATGTCTACATTGTTCTCGAACCCGTAGGGTCCGCACGCTTAACGTTACGATGACAGTTTCATTATGAGTTTATATCTTTTGATGTACCGAAGGTTGTTCGGAGTCCTGGATGTGATCACGGACTTGACGAGGAGTCTCGAAATGGTCGAGACATAAAGATCGATATATTGGACGACTATATTTGGACACCGGAAAGGTTTCGGTGAGATTGGGACAATACCAGATCACCGGGAGGTTATCGGAACCCCCCGGAAGGTATATGGGCCTTATTGGGCCTTAGTGGAAAGGAGGGGAAAGGAACAAGGGAGGGGGCACCCCCCCCCCAAGCCCAATCCGAATTGGGAAGGGGGGCCCCCCTTTCCTTCCTCCCTCCTTCCTCTTCCTTCCCTCTCCTACTCCTAATAGGAAAAAGGGGAGTCCTACTCCCGGTGGGAGTTGGACTCCCCCCCTTGGGCGCGCCATCCTCCTTGGCCGGCCCCCTCCTCCACTCCTTTATATACAGGGGCAGGGGGCACCCCAGAGACACAACAATTGATCATTGATCTCTTAGCCGTGTGAGGTGCCCCCCTCCACCATAATCCTCGATAATATTGTAGCGGTGCTGAGGCGAAGCCCTGCGACGGTAGAACATCAAGATTGTCACCATGTCGTCGTGCTGACGGAACTCATCCCTGACAATTTGCTAGATCGGAGTCCAGGGATCGTCATCGAGCTGAACGTGTGCAATAACTCGGAGGTGCCGTAGTTTCGGTGCTTGATCGGTCGGGCCGTGAAGACATACGACTACATCAACCGCGTTGTTATAACGCTTCCGCTTCCGGTCTACGAGGGTACGTTGACAACACTCTCCCCTCTCGTTGCTGTGCATCACCATGATCTTGCGCGTGCGTAGGAATTTTTTTGAAATTACTACGTTCCCCAATAGTAACATAGCCAAACAACGTTTTGCTAGGACAAGGTGGGTTAGAGGTTTGGCTTAGCAATATGGGAGGCATGATAAGCAAGTGGTAGGTATCGCAGCATAGGCATAGCAAAAGAGCAAGCATCTAGCAAGCAAAGATAGAAGTGATTTCGTGGGTATGGTCATCTTGCCTGTGATCCCGCAAGGAAGAAGAACGAATCCATGAAGAAGACAAACGGATGAAGTCGAACGGATCCTCACAAACATGACGTTATCGGAACTAACCCGAAGAGGAAACACCGGAAAGAAGCAAACAACATAGTAAACAACCATCATATAAGCATGGCATAATGCGCAAACAAGTATGATGCATGTCCGGTTTAAATATGCATGGCATGGCAAAGTGCAACAAACAACACTACAAATTAAGTGGAGCTCAATATACAATGAGTTGCATATTGACGGAACACCACATCAATTATTTAGTTCACTCCCGGTTATGTACCCAACCAAATTAAATGTTCTTAACATGTCAAGGGGTGAGGCAAAAGAAAACTACCTATCTAGGCAAGTTTAAATGAGGCCGGAACAACAAACAACAAGTCCGGAAAATCCTCATGTGCGTATTTATGGATTTGGTACTATTCTGCCCTAAACACAATTTTAGAGTTATTAAACATGCAAATTGAGGCCACCATGTTAAACTAGGCATTTTTCCACCCCATTACATATAAAGTTTATTAAAAACCGAGCTACGGTTATTAAGTTATGAATTAAAGCATTTTAACATGGCATAGGAGCAAAATTAACCAAACATCATTTTAAGCATTTTAAACATGGATGAAAGTGGCATATTATTAAACTAGACAAAATTTTAAGCAACTTTCATATATAAAACATTTCAATCCGATGCACGGTTGTGGAATTATTAAATGCATGATCAACAAGGGCTTTTCTGTAAAATTGGACGGCTCTGGATAAAAAGATAAATCGCTGATCTGAAAAAAAAATATACACTGGGCCGAATCTAGTGCACTGCTGGGCTGAACAGAGAGGAGGGGCTGAGGGAGCTGCTCCCAGCGGGCCTTGGGCCGGGGAAGCAGGCCAGCAGGAGCGGCCCGACGGGGGATGGAGCTGGGCCTCTCCAGATCGAGGCGAGGCGCTGGCGGATCGGGGCTGGACGGGGCCGCTGCAGAGGGTCAAAGCAGCGAGCAGAGGCATTATCCTCCTCTTCTCGACAGAAAGACGAGCAGCGGCGGCATGGGACTTGGCGGCCAGGAACGGGACAAGGCAGCAGGGCATGCCGGCGCTGGGGACTCCGGCGAGTGGCGGGATGGGGAGGGGTCAATGCGGGAGCTTGGTGCCGTTCGGATCCAAGCGCGAGAGGTCTTCAGGTCCTGTTTCCTGCCGGATCGAAGCGGAGGCAGCGGGGTGGCGGTCATGGCGCCTACGCGGGCGATGGCGAGGAGCTTTGAAACGACGAAGAGGCTGCGGGGCACCATGAGGACGGGCGCGGGGACCTTGGGACCCGGCGTCCGTGGCGGAGGAGTTCCAAGGGCGGCGGCGGCGTTCGGTTCCTGAGAGAGAGAGAGATAGAGAGAGAGAGAGAGGTGAGAGGATGGAGTAGAGTCAGGGAAGGAGAAGGAAAAGAGCAGGGGAGGAGCGGCGACGGGGTCGGCCTGTGGGTCACTGGTGGCGCGCTCGGTCTCAAATGCGACGAGGAGGAGGCAGGGAGCAGGGGGGTTCTGGTTGGTGTGGTGGTGAAAGCGAGGAGGGGCTTTTTAATCGGGGAGGAACCTGAGGAGGAAGAGACAGGATGAGTGGCGGCGGCTCAATGGGACAAGGCTCCTAAATTTTAGGGTTTGGTCTAGGGGTTGGACTATATATAGCAATAAGATTTTTTGGGTAGCGGCTAATCCGTCCCTCGGATCATAATCGCACGATCGCGAATAAAATAGTTACGGAGTCCAAATAAGAAAACGGAGATGTTTTGTATATGTTTGGGGATGATCCGGACACAACGGTGGCGACAGTCCGGGTCGGGTTCGGGACAACTTTCGGACGCGCGCGAGGAGGGCCGCGGGCTGACGAGAGAGGTTAGGTTGGGTCTGGAGGATTGTGAAGAGCGGGTTGGTCTGAGAGAAGATGGGAGAGATGCAGCCCGGCACGGTTTCCGGAGACCGAAAACGTCCGACGTTAGACCGGCTATACTGCCGCTATAGTTATCCGTTGGGGCATCAAACGATCTCCGAATGCGATGAAACTTGACAGGTGGTCTATCTACACTATAATAAGACCACACGTCAACTCTCATCCCATTCCGAGAATATTTTCCGGCCACTTATAAAATACTATTCGGACATGCCGCGGGCGCGTGCAAGTGTGGTTGGGCTCAGAACGGACAACGGAGAGAACTCGGAGAACCCGGACGAATGCAAGTTTTAAAACATGATAATGCAATGCACATGATGACATGATAAGATGCAACACGCAAGCAAATGACATGAAAAGTCAGCGAATAACTGGAAGACACCTTGCACATCGGTCTCGGGGCGTTACAGAGAGGGGAAAAGAGAAACAAGGGAGAAAGGAAGGAGATGGAGGGCGCATCGGTGCTGGTCACCGGTGGCGAGGTGCTCCGTCGTGGTGGCATGGAGGCGAGGGGGAAGATGGGCGAGCTCCTGGACGCCAGCGACGCGAGAAGGCGGACTCGTTGGGCGCCATGGAGGAGGAGATGTGCTTGGGCAGGAGCACATGGGAGATCCTATGAAGAAAGGGTGGTGGGGGGAGAGGGGATGGGAGACTGAGGGAGAGAGGAGGGATCCGGCCGAGGATATGGGGACTTCACCTACCTCGTACTTAGGAGTAGCGAGGGATAAAAACCCACGCTACTAGTAAGTAGCAGTAGCGAGGGGTATAAACCCGCGCTAGTGTCGGGCAACATCACCTTCGCCAGGGCGGCGTGGCCAGCGGTGTACCTGGCCATGGCCTACATGGACCAGTTCGAACGTCACGAAGCCTGCGACGGAGCTCGTCCAGGGCGGCCGCCCGAACGGCGACCAGTGCGACCGCGGAGGTGGCGTAGGCTGACAGCACGACTGGGGCAGGGGGCGATGGCGGGGAGCTCATGGGAGGCCCGACAACTGAGCGCAGGAGTAGCAGGGGGAGGCGAGAGGTGTGTGAGATTTTTACTTCGTGCCAGAGCGGTTGAGTAAAACTAAGGAAGGGATAAGGGTCAGAGTATAAATTTTACTTTTTTAGAGTGAATTCCACTTTTTACTCTGTAGTTCTGCATTTGTGACACATATTACCCTATTTAGTGCAACTTCTACTAAATATTTCATTTAGAAGATTTTGAACACAGTATTACCCCAGTTTAGCACTTTGCTTGTTTCTGTTAGATAGTACCGGCATGTTACGCCGACGTGGCACGGTAAAATGCGTAAAGATCTGAGGGCATAATCGATATTCATGTTCAGATTTCTCTTACCCATATGTTCAAATCCTCCTCCTCGTCTTGATATTTTTAAACTCTGGTCAACACCTTACACCTTGCCCAATAGACACGCATAAAAAAAAAGTTTCAAAGCTTTTAAAAGGGGTAATCTTGACGATTTTTCATTTGACAGGGTAATTAGTGTCAAAAATGCATAACTAAGGAGTAAAAAGTGGAATTCACTCATTTTTTTACGGCGGATTATGGATCTGTTAGGTGCGCGTTAGAGGAGTAAAACCAATTTTTTACTCCTTTAGCGCTGGATAGGGATTCCGTTAGAAATGCCGTTGGGTTAATGTATCGATGCAGGGCTCACATGGCTCTACTCCACCGTAGCCAAAACCGGCAAAGCACGATATTTCTTCAACATAGGTTCACCTCTCCCATCTCATCTCACACAAGCCAGTTGCAGGTAAGAGATCCTGCCCGGTTCCTGCTGATAGCCATCACCTTTCCCATCCCACGCGACACTTAGCAAGTGCTACAGCTACAGATTCTGCCCGGCCGGCTAGCCAGGACTCCTCTCCATCGATCGGTTTCTTCACCTCACACCTCTCCGCAGAGCAGAGCCGAGCCCAGGAAGAGGCAGGGGTTCGATGAAGCGCATAGTGGGGAGCCCAGGGACATGGAGCGGCATGGCGCTGCGTCTGTCGCAGTGCTTCTTCGCCGCCGCATCTTCCCTCGCCATGTGTTCCGCTTTCGGCTTCTCCAACTACAGCGCCTACTTGTAATTTCATTCTCCCGCAGATGCTTCCTCTGTTCTTTCTTCCCCCTTTGTGTGTTTTCTTGCAAATTCATTTTGGGTCTTTCAAGGTTTTGGTTAAGTTGCGTGAGTTCTTCTCTTTCTTTCGAGAGTAATTTTGGGGAGTTTCATACACAAAAGGCTAGATGGCATCCCCGTCGAATACTATACATTTTCCTTTAGCGTCATGACATGGATTGACTTCTTAACTATATCTGCTAATCAGTCCATCATGCATACACAAGTAGGAGGCCTCGTTTTGGTAAACGTATTTGTCCAGTCGGCCACCCACTTCATTAGGTGATTAGGTGATTTCCTAGTTCAAGTTCTAAGTACTAAATATATGGCCTCACCGGTACAAACGAAATGACACTTCATTAGGTGATTTCCTAATTCAAGTTCGAAGAGTGTTTATGTAGTAGTAGAGTTCGTTCCATTACAAATTTCATACCTGTTTGCAGCACTAGAAACTCGACATTGTACATATTTATATTCAGTCGTCGATAGTCTGGAGAGTTTACATGAACTTAAGTGTTCTTTTCCCTAACAAGAGTATCCTCTACTAATGTTTTCTGTGAATGACTAGATACAGTATTTGTCTAATATGTGCGCTGCAGCATTTTAGTTTTCCAGTGAATCCTGATTGTCAGTGTCAAATCTCTTGTTGCCGTCCAATATTCAAGTTGAATATTCCCAAAGATTATATGTCACACTGCCCAACTTCTAGGCATGTGCACTTGTTGAGAACTTACACAAGTTAGGAAACATGCAGGTTAGGTTATCCTACCAATTGACCTTTCCCTAGAATCTTTCCGAGTTAACATTCACTTGGCATGATCTAGTCAGGGACCAGTCTGTATCATCCGAAACTCACAACGAAGCCTCGTGTTTCATTCAATACCTACTCCCATGGTAAAAGAATTTATGAGGATTGTGCAAGTTAGGTTCTGTGTCAGCATGTGACATGTCTTGACTGTTGTACGAGTGTGCCGGTGTGCGCCAATGATGTATCTTTTTCATATCAAGTTCATATCATTGTGACTATGAACTGCATAAAGTCTTAAATGTCTTGATTACTCCCACAATTGCTTGGGCAGGAGGTTAAGTTTGTTTTGTTGATATCAACTAACGAGTATATTATGGTCTCTCTTTATTTCAGCTACATGAATCTAGTGTTGATCGTGCAGCTTTTGTGGAGTTTGTACTTGGCTTGTCAGGATATATTTTCTCTGAGGAATAACAGGGATCTTCATGCCCCGGATTTTCTATTGTTCTTTGTTATCATTGATTGGGTAAGCCGTGCACTTTATCACTTCTATTGTCCATGCAGCTACGCCTGAATTATCTGAAGGCATGCACTGAAACAACTGAACCCAGTTTTTTTATCAATGCCAATTAGTTCTTACGAAAAATGAAATTCAGGAAAACCGCACCCAGATTTTTTTCGTTTTGCCTTCCTTTATGAGAATATAAGACAGCCTTAAAGAGACTCTTTATCACAGGTGCTCGATCAAACTTTGCCAAAAAATTGTCCATTTGAGCAAGAAATTTTAACAACTGTTATGCTTTGCATTACCTTTTGGTTGACCAGCGGTATGTCAGTGATCACATCAATTGTGAACGCATTGCAGGTCCTGGCGATTCTCATGTTCTCGGGATTCTGTGCCTCTGCCAGCGTGACGATTTTCTTCATGAAGGATATGAACTTCTGCGCGGAATACTCGCGGCTGGACTGCATTCAGTTCACGCTTTCGGTCACCCTGGCGTTCTTTACATGGTTGTTGCAAGCTGCGTCTTCTTTCTCCGGGTTCTGGCTGCTGGTTTCGTTCTTCTAGTCATCTCTCTCACATGCGCACTCATAAGCACCATCACATTGTGCTAACTGTCGGTCAGGAGGGTAAATCAGTTGCAATATGCCCGGGCACGCAACATTCGTCACTTGTTAGTACATAGATTGTCTGTTTGATAGCTTATATTTAGTTCAGGTGAGGTGGAACAGTTACTATTTAGATGATGCGGGGCCATGCATTAATAGGAAGAGTAATATATGGGGATAAGTCGCGATCGACCGTACCTGGAAAATTGCTCTGGTTACTGATCCTGTGACTTGTGACGGGACTGCGCCATGGATTTTATATCTCCTCAACTACAACAAAATGTGTTAAACACATTTTCAGAAGGAATTTCAGTTTAGTCCTTGCTCTGCTCTGTTGTTTCAACCTGGATAGGCTAACAGCAAGCCACACATAACAAGACAGCGGCAATGCATTCATATCGAAGTTCATGATTCAGGATTTTCTTGAGATTCTCAAGAAAAGTATTATGCGTAAGCCGAACCTTGGCTCGACCGCTGTGTCATCTTACGGCACATATTTCCGCTACGTAGAAAATGTGCCAAGTGCAAAATATTAATGTCGGTCAGGCAAAAATTCATTCCCGTGGACAAAAAAGATGCGCCCACACATCCAGAAACAACCGTCGGGCCACGACGATACGTAGAATCACCTCAGAAGCAAGCTGATCTTCTTCAATCTTCACGAATCTTCACCTGGAAAGGCATCCACTTCGGCCGGCTTGCACATCTTCGGATCTCCAAGACAAAAGTGTATGACTCTGCAGTTACTATCTGATGTAGTGGTTTAAACCTCTGTTTTTTTTTCCTTTTGCTGTGTCTACCTGCATGATTTGTTGCTCTAGCCCTGTGTGGCATTCATGGCGGCAGTTCATTGCATCCTTAGTCTGTAATCACTTTATTTTGTTCTGCTGTCATGTCGGAAAAATGGTGGTTTCTTTAACATAAAGAGGAAGCTCATTGTTTCAGAAACAGAACACATCCAGACACATAGCGTCAGCAAAAGCTGGGAGATTGGATCCTAAAGAAAAACGGTATCTTCATAAGAAAATGCTCGGAGAAATGAAAAACTGTCGTGATATTTCCCATCATGAAAATCAAATCTGCTCAATTAAGTCCATAGAAAGAGTAAATATGTTATAACTGTTAACTGAGCACATGAATAAAATAAACAGGTATGGCGAAACCATTATCCATCATCGAGCAACAATATTTTTGGCCAAGTATCTTAATCTTAAGACAAACATAACCATCTGTTTTCCACTCAGCAACCATTAAGTCATTCATCATGCAATGGAGACTTATGAGCTCAACTGTTGCGACTCTTAACTAAAACATATTAGAAACCATGCTACGATGCACACATTAGGAAATAGCTGTTGGGAGTTCCTTTGTAAGAATCAACTCCGAACAAAAATAAGCTCAGCAATATCTATGAGCATATCATTGACACATAAAAGTCAGGAGTTTGCTAAACTAAAGTGATAAATACAAGCATTCAGGAACACATATAATGCATTCAAGAACATCATAATGATTTAGCCCAAGGACCAGTTACTATTACACATCACTGGCATAGATGATGACATTGTAGGTGTGGAAAATCATAGTCTTACAACTCTGCTAGCTAGCTAGCTATACTAACTCTAAATGTGGCAGCGCCAGTGCCATGCTTGATTTACTATGGGAAAAAGGCAGAAGTATGTACAGATACATGCTACTCACATGGACAACCAAATGCATTCCCATATGGATCAACGATCATCTGCTCCTTGTGTTGTTGCAATGGAAGCAGAGTAATCCCTCTTCATGTTCTTCAACCTCGCGACCACGTCGCTCATGCTCATCCTCTAGTCAGGAGAATCGCTTGAACACTCCAGACCTAACTCAAATGCCGACATGAGAAAGTCGATGTTCCAGGCTGTGGAGGATGATGCCAATTCACTAGTATTCCTTTGGTGATGAAAGCCACATGGTCCATACCTAGTTATCTCTTCACCTTGCAGAAGCTTCTTGTCAACAACATTGACAAGTCTTGTCGGAAATGCTTGTGAAACCCACTGCCTAAGACTGGATTCTCCGATGAAGTTCGGATTTGTGGGCCTCTTCCCGGTGAAGACTTCGAGAAACATGATCCCGAAGCTGAACACATCGCTCTTCCGTGATGCCTTACCCATGAATGCAAGCTCTGCTCAAAATTTTCATGAGAAGTGTTAACTAACGAAAGTAATAGCAAATGTCTTGCCAAATAATTTGCTAAAGCACGATAAGTACACATACCTGGGGCCATGTAACCAACTGTCCTTCGCATACTCGCTGAGACCATGGAGTTTTCATCGCCTAGAAGTAACTTTGCAATGCCAAAGTCGGCAACATGCACTGTCATGTCCTCATCGAAGAGCACATTGCTAGGCTTCAGGTCACAGTTTAGAACAACTTCACAGTGATGGTGGTGCAGGTATTCCATCGCTCAGACACGCCAAGCATAATGTATAATCTCTTGATGAACCCTAGTGGCTCCTTATTTTTAGTGTGCAGGTGTGCCTCCAAGCTACCATTGGGCATGTACTGAAGCAGCAATGCTCTGAAATCCATGTTGGAACAAGTATTCAATATCCGTATCAAGTTACCGAAAAAGGCTTTCGCCCCGCTTTATAAATAAAGCAAACCACCAATCACAAAGTTAACAAAGTCTCACGAACACACCACACACACACGCACCCAAGGCCACCGCTGGCACGGTCCAACACAACGATCAACACACAGACAAAAAGACCCAAGTTCCGCTGTGGGCACAGAACAACAAGCCCAGCAAAGCACAAAGCTAGACAACAAAATAACGGCGAGGCGGTGGCGATGGCGGAGTAGACGACGATCTAGTCTGGCTCGGGGGTGGTGGGGGAAGCGGAGGAGCCATGCGGAGAGCCATCACGCGAAGCTGGGTGATGATGGAGGTGATGGCGTCTCTCTCCCTGGGGCGGCTAAGCGGCCGCCAAAGTTGCAAGTAACCAGACCATTTGAACAAAGCGTTAGTAGCACGACGAAGAGGGATGCGCCGAATCACAAGTTTATTCCTAACAGTCCACAGCGTCCAGGCTAGTACCCCAATGGTCAACCACCTGATGTGGCGCACCGCGGGTGGAATTGCCTGGAGTTCGGCGAAGAGGGCGGGGAAGTTGTTGTGATCCCAGCTACCACCTACTCACTCGCGGAAACAGCTCCATAAGAACTGCGCGGACACGCAGGTGAAGAATATATGATTTGAATCATCTTCCGTCCCACAGAGCGGGCAACGTCCATCACCCGGACCATTACGCTTCAGGACCTCGACGCCAGACGGGAGGTGGCCACGGATCCATTGCCACAGGAAAATTCTAATTTTCAGGGGAAGGCAAATCTCCCAGATGAGGGTGAGCGCTTCATGGCCAGGCGAGGGGGCAATGGCCTGGTACAGGGACTTGGTGGAGAATTGTCCAGACGGCTCTAGACGCCATCTGGAAGTATCATCCTCGGAGGTAAGATCAGGTGCGTGCAATGCAATGCAGTCAAGCATCTCCTGCCAATCGGCCGTTTCAGCCAGACCAAAGGGCCGCCAGAACGCGGGCTGCCCTAAGTCAATAAGGGCTGCCGCGACCGATATGTGAGGGGCCACCGCAATGTTGAATAGGCCTGGAAAGCGGGCCGCAAGGGGAAGGTCGCCAGACCATCTATCGAACCAGAACAAGGTCGCGGTGCCTGATCCGACCTCAATCGAGGTCCCGATCCGGAGGACAGGGAGGAGCTGGATGACGGATTGCCAGAACTCGGACCCCCTAGATCGCTGGCAGAATGCGAGAGGCTGGCCTCCGAGGTATTTCTGCTGAATGATGCGAAGCCACAGGCCACCATCACCGTTGGCAATCCGCCAAAGCCACCGAGTCAGGAGGGCGATGTTCATGCGCTTGGAAGACATGATCCCGAGGCCACCCTGGTCGTGAGGCTTGCAGATTTCAGACCACCTAACCATGTGGTACTTCTGATTGTCTCCCTCACCGGCCCAAAAGAAACGGCCCTGAACAGTGGCGATCTCGTGATGAAGCGTCTCTGGAAGGCTATAGAAGCTCATGATGAACAAGAGCAGGCTAGCGAGGGATGAGTTGATTAGCACCGTACGGGAAGCTTTGGATAGCCACCGGCCTTGCCAAGGCTCGATCCGGTGCTGAAGCTTCCCCACCGTGGGGCGCAGGTCAGCCACTGTGAGCCTAGAATCACTAATGGGTATCCCTAGATAGGTCGTGGGAAAGCTCCCAAGCTGGCAGTTAAGCCGATCCGCTATACTCTGGCGTTCGTCTTGGGAGTATCCTAAGACCATCACCTCGCTCTTGTCGAAGTTGATCTTGAGGCCGGACATCTGTTGGAAGCACAGTAGAAGGAACTTGAGGTTTGAGATATCACTCTCCGAGCCTTCCACCATGATGATGGTGTCATCCGCATATTGGAGAAGGGAGATCCCATGCTCCCCAACCAGATGCGGGACTATCCCCTTAATGTGGCCAGCCGCCTTGGCCTTATCCAAGATGGCGGCCAAGGCGTCAACCACCATGTTGAACAGGAACGGGGAGAAAGGGTCGCCCTGTCGCACCCCACAAAAGGTGGGGAATAAGGGGCCGATTTCCCCATTAATGTTCACCGCAGTCTGGCCTGAGGAAACCATCTGCATCACCCTAGTCACCCACCGATCATCGAAGCCCTTTCGAAGAAGAAATTCCCGAAGGAAAGCCCAACTCACCGTGTCATATGCCTTGTGGAAGTCAAGTTTCAGGAAGACAGCCTTGAGGTGTTTGGAGTGAACCTCATGGAGTGCTTCATGAAACACCAGGACTCCGTCAAGGATATAACGGCCCTGGATGAAGGCTGACTGATTTGGGTGAGTGATCCGGTCGGCAAAAGGGGCCACCCTAATGGCGTACCCCTTTGCGAGGATGCGAAAGATGACGTTAATCACCGTAATTGGACGGAATTGGCGGATCTTCGATGCCCCCGCTACTTTGGGGATGAGGGTGATTACCCCAAAGTTGAGTCGGGTGAGGTCGATGGACCCGACGAAGAACTCATCAAAGAGTGCCATTACCTCCGGTTTGATCACCTCCCAGAAGGTCTAGAAGAACTTCACAGGGAGCCCATCGGGGCCCGGCGCCGAGGATGGGTTCATGCCCTTAATAGCGCCCAGACTTCCGCCTCGGAAAACGGAGCCGTGAGGGCCTCGTTGTCCGCAAGCGAAACGCACCTGTCAGCCGGTCAAATGTCTTGCGCCAGGGCAAGACCTCCCCGAGGGGAAGCAGAGAATAGGTCTCTGTAAAAACCATCTACATGGTCCCGGATGTCCTCGGGACTCTAGAGGAGGTGTTCCCCATCCCACGAAAGGGGGATGGAGTTCCAGCGACGGCGGCCGTTCGCAATGGCCTGGAAGTAGGCGGTATTGGCGTCCCCTTTAAGGACCCAATTCTGAGTACCTCTCAGCCACCAGTATGCCTCCTCGTCTGAGTAGATGACCGTGAGCTGGTCTTCCAAGTCATATCTAAGCATCCATTCATCAGCCGAGAGGCCAGCGGAGTCAGCCCGAAGGTCTAGAGCCTGGATTTCCTGAAGGAGAGCTTTTTTACGCTCCCGGATGTCGTGGCCAACATTTGCACCCCAACCCTTCATGAATTGTCGTGACCACTTGGCGCAGAAGTGCCAGTTGTCCATGGCCGAAAGGGATCGATGGGGGGCCTCACGTGCCTCGTGTTAGGGAACGTAGTAATTTCAAAAAAATTCCTACGCACACGCAAGATCATGGTGATGCATAGCAACGAGAGGGGAGAGTGTAATCTACGTACCCTTGTAGACCAACAGCGGAAGCGTTAGCACAACACGGTTGATGTAGTCGTACGTCTTCACGGCCCTACCGATCAAGCACTGAATCTACGACACCTCCGAGTTTTAGCACACGTTCAGCCCGATGACGATCCCTGGACTCCGATCCAGCAAAGCGTCGGGGAAGAGTTCTGTCAGCACGACGGCGTGGTGACGATCTTGATGTTCTACCGTTGCAGGGCTTCGCTTAAGCACCGCTACAATATTATCGAGGATTATGGTGGAAGGGGCACCGCACACGGCTAAGAAAACGATCACGTGGATCAACTTGTGTGTCTAGGGGTGCCCCTTGCCCCCATATATAAAGGAGAAAGGGGAGGAGGCCGGCCTGCCCTATAGGCGCGCCAAGGAGGAGTCCTCCTCCTAGTAGGAGTAGGACTCCTACTAGGAGGGGAAGGAAGTGGGGAAGGAGAAGGAAAGGGGGGCGCCGCCCCCCTCTCCTAGTCCAATTCGGACCAGGGGGGAGGAGGCGCGCGGCCCACCCTGGCTGCCCTTCTCTTTCTCCACTAAGGCCCATATGGCCCATTACTTCTCTCGGGGGGGAGGGGTTCCGGTAACCCTCCGGTACTCCGGTTTTCTCCGAAATCACCCGGAACACTTCCGGTGTCTGAATATAGCCTTCCAATATATCAATCTTTATGTCTCGACCATTTCGAGACTCCTCGTTATGTCCGTGATCACATTTGGGACTCCGAACTAACTTCGGTACATCAAAACTCATAAACTCATAATATAACTGTCATCGAAACCTTAAGCGTGCGGACCCTACGGGTTCGAGAACAATGTAGACATGACCGAGACATGTCTCCGGTCAATAACCAATAGCGGAACTTGGATGCTCATATTGGCTCCTACATATTCTAAGAAGATCTTTATCGGTCAGACCACATAACAACATACGTTGTTCCCTTTGTCATCGGTATGTTACTTGCCCGAGATTCGATCGTCGGTATCTCAATACCTAGTTCAATCTCGTTACCGGCAAGTCTCTTTACTCGTTTTGTAATACATCATCTCGCAACTAACTCATTAGTTGCAATGCTTGCAAGGCTTATGTGATGTGCATTACCGAGAGGGCCCAGAGATACCTCTCCGACAATCGGAGTGACAAATCTTAATCTCGAAATACGCCAACCCAACATTTACCTTTGGAGACACCTGTAGAGCTCCTTTATAATCACCCAGTTAGGTTGTGACGTTTGGTAGCACACAAAGTGTTCCTCCGGCAAACGGGAGTTGCATAATCTCATAGTCATAGTAACATGTATAAGTTATGAAGAAAGCAATAGCAACATACTAAACGATCGGGTGCTAAGCTAATGGAATGGGTCATGTCAATCACATCATTCTCCTAATAATGTGATCCCGTTAATCAAATGACAACACATGTCTATGGTTAGGAAACATAACCATCTTTGATTAATGAGCTAGTCAAGTAGAGGCATACTAGTGACGTTTGGTTTGTCTATGTATTCACACAAGTATTATGTTTCCGGATAATACAATTATAGCATGAATAATAAACATTTATCATGATATAAGGAAATAAAATAATAACATTATTATTACCTCTAGGGCATATTTCCTTCAGTCTCCCACTTGCACTAGAGTCAATAATCTAGATTACACCGTAATGATTCTAACACCCATGGAGCTTTGGTGTTGATCATGTTTTGCTCGTGGAAGAGGCTTAGTCAATGGGTCTGCAACATTCAGATCTGTATGTATCTTGCAAATCTCTATGTCTCCCACCTGGACTAGATCCCGGATGGAATTGAAGCATCTCTTGATGTGCTTGGTTCTCTTGTGAAATCTGGATTCCTTTGCCAGGGCAATTGCACCAGTATTGTCACAAAAGATTTCCATTGGACCCGATGCACTAGGTATGACACCTAGATCGAATATGAACTCCTTCATCCAGACTCCTTCGTTTGCTGCTTCCGAAGCAGCTATGTACTCCACTTCACATGTAGATCCCGCCACAACGCTTTGTTTAGAACTGCACCAACTGACAGCTCCACCGTTTAATGTAAACACGTATCCGGTTTGCGATTTAGAATCGTCCGGATCAGTGTCAAAGCTTGCATCAACGTAACCATTTACTATGAGCTCTTTGTCACCTCCATATATGAGAAACATATCCTTAGTCCTTTTCAGGTATTTCTGGATGTTCTTGACCGCTGTCCAGTGATCCACTCCTGGATTACTATGGTACCTCCCTGCTAGACTTATAGCAAGACACACATCAGGTCTGGTACACAGCATTGCATACATGATAGAGCCTATGGCTGAAGCATAGGGAACATCTTTCATTTTCTCTCTATCTTCTGCATTGGTCGGGCATTGAGTCTTACTCAATTTCACACCTTGTCACACAGGAAAGAATCCTTTCTTTGCTTGATCCATTTTGAACTTCTTCAAAATTTTGTCAAGGTATGTGCTTTGTGAAAGTCCAATTAAGCGTCTTGATCTATCTCTATAGATCTTAATGCCCAATATGTAAGCAGCTTCACCGAGGTCTTTCATTGAAAATCTCTTATTCAAGTATCCCTTTATGCCATTCAGAAATTCTATATCATTTCCGATTAGTAATATGCCATCTACATATAATATCAGAAATGCTACAGAGCTCCCACTCACTTTCTTGTAAATACAGGCTTCTTCAAAAGTCTGTACAAAACCAAATGCTTTGATCACACTATCAAAGCGTTTATTCCAACTCCGAGAAGCTTGCACCAGTCCATAAATGGATCGCTAGAGCTTGCATACTTTGTTAGCTCCCTTTGGATCGACAAAACCTTCCGGTTGCATCATATACAACTCTTCTTCCAGAAATCCATTCAGGCATGCAGTTTTGACATCCATCTGCCAAATTTCATAATTATAAAATGCGGCAATTGCTAACATGATTCGGACAGACTTAAGCATCGCTACGGGTGAGAAGGTCTCATCGTAGTCAATCCCTTGAACTTGTCGAAAACCTTTTGCAACAAGTCGAGCTTTGTAGACAGTAATATTACCGTCAGCGTCAGTCTTCTTCTTGAAGATCCATTTATTCTCAATTTCTTGCCGATCATTGGGCAAGTCAACCAAAGTCCATACTTTGTTCTCATACATGGATCCCATCTCAGATTTCATGGCTTCAAGCCATTTTGCGGAATCTGGGCTCACCATCGCTTCTTCATAGTTCGTAGGTTTATCATGATCTAGTAGCATGACTTCCAGAATAGGATTACCGTACCACTCTGGTGCGGATCTTACTCTGGTTGATCTACGAGGTTCAGTAGTATCTTGTTCTAAAGTTTCATGATCATCATCATTAGCTTCCTCACTAATTGGTGTAGGTGTCACAGAAACTGGTTTCTGTGATGTACTACTTTCCAATAAGGGAGCAGGTACAGTTACGTCGTCAAGTTCTACTTTCCTCCCACTCACTTCTTTCGAGAGAAACTCCTTCTCTAGAAAGTTTCCGAATTTAGCAACAAAAGTCTTGCCTTCGGATCTGTGATAGAAGGTGTATCCAATAGTTTCCTTTGGATGTCCTATGAAGACACATTTCTCCGATTTGGGTTCGAGCTTATCAGGTTGAAGCTTTTTCACATAAGCATCGCAGCCCCAAACTTTCAGAAACGACAACTTTGGTTTCTTGCTAAACCACAGTTCATAAGGCGTCGTCTCAACGGATTTTGATGGTTCCCTATTTAACGTGAATGCGGCTGTCTCTAGAGCATATCCCCAAAACGATAGCGGTAAATCAGTAAGAGACATCATAGATCGCACCATATCTAGTAAAGTATGATTACGACATTCGGACACACCATTACGCTGTGGTGTTCCGGGTGGCGTGAGTTGCGAAACTATTCCGCATTGTTTCAAATGTACACCAAACTCGTAACTCAAATATTCGCCTCCACGATCAGATCGTAGGAATTTTATTTTCTTGTTACGATGATTTTCAACTTCACTCTGAAATTCTTTGACCTTTTCAAATGTTTCAGACTTATGTTTCATTAAGTAGATATACCCATATATGCTTAAGTCATCTGTGAAGGTGAGAAAATAACGATATCCGCCACGAGCCTCAACATTCATCGGACCACATACATCTGTATGTATGATTTCCAAAAAATATGTTGCTCTCTCCATAGTACCAGAGAACGGTGTTTTTGTCATCTTACCCATAAGGCACAGTTCGCAAGTACCAAGTGATTCATAATCAAGTGGTTCGAAAAGTCCATCAGTATGGAGTTTCTTCATGCGCTTTACACCGATATGACCCAAACGGCAGTGCCACAAATAAGTTGCACTATCATTATCAACTCTGCATTTTTTGGCTTCAACATTATGAATATGTGTGTCACTACTATCGAGATTTAATAAGAATACCACTCTTTAAGGGTGCATGACCATAAAATATATTACTCATAAAAATAGAACAACCATTATTCTCTGATTTAAATGAATAACCGTCTCGCATCAAACAAGATCCAGATATAATGTTCATGCTTAACGCTGGCACCAAATAACAATTATTTAGGTCTAATACTAATCCCGAAGGTAGATGTAGAGGTAGCGTGCCGACCGCGATCACATCGACTTTGGAACCATTTCCCACGCGCATCGTCACCTCGTCCTTAGCCAATCTTCGCTTAATCCGTAGTCCCTGTTTCGAGTTGCAAATGTTAGCAACAGAACCAGTATCAAATACCCAGGTGCTATTGCGAGCATTAGTAAGGTACACATCAATAACATGTATATCACATATACCTTTGTTCACCTTACCATCCTTCTTATCCGCCAAATACTTGGGGCAGTTCCGCTTCCAGTGACCAGTCTGCTTGCAGTAGAAGCACTCAGTTTCAGGCTTAGGTCCAGGTTTGGGTTTCTTCTCTTGAGTAGCAACTTGCTTGCTGTTCTTTTTGAAGTTCCCCTTCTTCTTTCATTTGCCCTTTTTCTTGAAACTAGTGGTCTTATTGACCATCAACACTTGATGCTCCTTCTTGATTTCTACCTCCGCAGCTTTCAGCATTGCGAAGAGCTCGGGAATAGTCTTATTCATCCCTTGCATATTATAGTTCATCACGAAGCTCTTGTAGCTTGGTGGCAGTGATTGGAGAATTCTGTCAATGACGCAATCATCTGGAAGATTAACTCCCAATTGAATCAAGTGATTATTATACCCAGACATTTTGAGTATATGCTCACTGACAGAACTGTTCTCATCCATCTTGCAGCTATAGAACTTATTGGAGACTTCATATCTCTCAATCCGGGCATTTGCTTGAAATATTAACTTCAACTCCTGGAACATCTCATATGCTCCATGACGTTCAAAACATCGTTGAAGTCCTGATTCTAAGCCATAAAGCATGGCACACTGAATTATCGAGTAGTCATCAGCTTTGCTCTGCCAGACGTTCATAACATCTGGTGTTGCTCCTGCAGCAGGCCTGGCACTCAGCGGTGCTTCCAGGACGTAAATCTTCTGTGCAGCAATGAGGATAATCCTCAAGTTACGGACCCAGTCCATGTAATTGCTACCATCATCTTTCAACTTTGCTTTCTCAAGGAACGCATTAAAATTCAACGGAACAACAGCACGGGCCATCTATCTACAATCAAACATAAACAAGCAAGATACTATCAGGTACTAAGTTCATCATAAATTTAGGTTCAATTAATCATATTACTAAAGAACTCCCACTTAGATAGACATCTCTCTAATCCTCTAAGTGATTACGTGATCCAAATCAACTAAACCATGTCCGATCATCACGTGAGATGGAGTAGTTTCATTGGTGAACATCACTATGTTGATCATATCTACTATATGATTCACGCTCGACATTTCGGTCTCCGTGTTCCGAGGCCATATCTGTATATGCTTGGCTCGTCAAGTATAACCTGAGTATTCCGCGTGTGCAACTGTTTTGCACCCGTTGTATTTGAACGTAGAGCCTATCACACCCGATCATCACGTGGTGTCTCAGCACGAAGAACTTTCGCAATGGTGCATACTCAGGGAGAACACTTCTTGATAATTAGTGAGAGATCATCTTAAAATGCTACCGTCAATCAAAGCAAGATAAGATGCATAAAAGATAAACATCACATGCAATCAATATAAGTGATATGATATGGCCATCATCATCTTGTGCTTGTGATCTTCATCTTCGAAGCACCATCGTGATCACCATGGTCACCGGCGCGACACCTTGATCACCATCGTAGCATCGTTGTCGTCTCGCCAATCTTATGCTTCCACGACTATCGCTACTGCTTAGTGATAAAGTAAAGCATTACAGCGCAATTGCATTGCATACAATAAAGCGACAACCATATGGCTCCTGCCAGTTGCCGATAACTTGGTTACAAAACATGATCATCTCATACAATAAAATTTAGCATCATGTCTTGACCATATCACATCACAACATGCCCTGCAAAAACAAGTTAGACGTCCTCTACTTTGTTGTTGCAAGTTTTACGTGGCTGCTACGGGCTTAAGCAAGAACCAATCTTACCTACGCATCAAAACCACAATGATAGTTTGTCAAGTTGGTGCTGTTTTAACCTTTGCAAGGACCGGGCGTAGGCACACTCGGTTCAACTAAAGTTGGAGAAACTGACACCCGCTAGCCACCTTTGTGCAAAGCACGTCGGGAGAACCGGTCTCGCGTAAGCGTACGCGTAATGAAGGTCCAGGCCGCTTCGTCCAACAATACCGCCGAACCAAAGTATGACATGCTGGTAAGCAGTATGACTTATATCGCCCACAACTCACTTGTGTTCTACTTGTGCATATAACATCAACACATAAAACCTAGGCTCTGATACCACTGTTGGGGAACATAGTAATTTCAAAAAAAATCCTACGCACACGCAAGATCATGGTGATGCATAGCAACGAGAGGGAAGAGTGTGATTTACGTACCCTTGTAGACCGACAGCGGAAGCGTTAGCACAACGCGGTTGATGTAGTCGTACGTCTTCACGGCCCGACCGATCAAGCACCGAAACTACGGCACCTCCGAGTTTTAGCACATGTTCAGCTCGATGACGATCCCCGGACTCCGATCCAGCAAAGTGTTGGGGAAGAGTTTTGTCAGCATGACGGCGTGGTAACGATCTTGATGTTCTACCGTCGCAGGGCTTCGCCTAAGCACCGCTACAATATTATCGAGGATTATGGTGGAAGGGGGCACCGCACACGGCTAAGAAAACGATCACGTGGATCAACTTGTGTGTCTAGGGGTGCCCCTTGCCCCCGTATATAAAGGAGCAAGGGGAGGAGGCCGGCCTGCCCTATAGGCGCACCAAGGAGGAGTCCTCCTCCTAGTAGGAGTCCTACTAGGAGGGGGAAGGAAGTGGGGAAGGAGAAGGAAAGGGGGGCGCCGCCCCCCTCTCCTAGTCCAATTCGGACCAGGGGGAGGAGGCGCGCAGCCCACCCTGGCTGCCCTTCTCTTTCTCCACTAAGGCCCATATGGCCCATTACTTCTCCCGGGGGGGGGGGGTTCCGGTAACCCTCCGGTACTCCGGTTTTCTCCGAAATCACCGGAACAATTCCGGTGTCCGAATATAGCCTTCCAATATATCAATCTTTATGTCTCGACCATTTCGAGACTCCTTGTTATGTCCATGATCACATCCGGGACTCCGAACTAACTTCGGTACATCAAAACTCATAAACTCATAATATAACTGTCATCGAAACCTTAAGCGTGCGGACCCTACGGGTTCGAGAACAATGTAGACATGACCGAGACATGTCTCCGGTCAATAACCAATAGCGGAACCTGGATGCTCATATGGGCTCCTACATATTCTACGAAGATCTTTATCAGTCAGACCGCATAACAACATACGTTGTTCCCTTTGTCATCGGTATGTTACTTGCCCGAGATTCGATCGTCGGTATCTCAATACCTAGTTCAATCTCGTTACCGACAAGTCTCTTTACTCGTTTTGTAATACATCATCTCGCAACTAACTCATTAGTTGCAATGCTTGCAAGGCTTATGTGATGTGCATTACCGAGAGGGCCCAGAGATACCTCTCCGACAATCGGAGTGACAAATCCTAATCTCGAAATACGCCAACCCAATATTTACCTTTGGAGGCACCTGTAGAGCTCCTTTATAATCACCCAGTTACGTTGTGACGTTTGGTAGCACACAAAGCGTACCTCCGGCAAACGGGAGTTGCATAATCTCATAGTCATAGGAACATGTATAAGTTATGAAGAAAGCAATAGCAACATACTGAACGATCGGGTGCTAAGCTAATGGAATGGGTCATGTCAATCACATCATTCTCCTAATAATGTGATCCCGTTAATCAAATGACAACACATGTCTATGGTTAGGAAACATAACCATCTTTGATTAATGAGCTAGTCAAGTAGAGGCATACTAGTGACGTTTGGTTTGTCTATGTATTCACACAAGTATTATGTTTCCGGATAATACAATTCTAGCATGAATAATAAACATTTATCATGATATAAGGAAATAAAATAATAACATTATTATTGCCTTTGGGGCATATTTCCTTCACCTCGAGCCATCTCGTGCCCACGGCAACGGAAAACCTAGGTTGGCGTAACTAGAAGGTCTCGAAGCGAAATCGGGGCAGGAGAGGAGGACGCTCATTCTCCGAAGAGAGGAGAAGGGGGACGTGGTCTGAGCCAATGCGCGTAATCGCCCAGAGCGATGCTAGGGGGAAACGAATGTCCCACTCAGGGGAAGCGAAGACCCTGTCGAGGACTGATCGAGTCGGCTCAACCTGACGGTTAGTCCAAGTGAACCTGGCCCCGACACGATCAAGCTCACGCAGCCCCATGTCCGCGATGTAGTCATTGAACATATGCATCCGTGGGAGGTTCACCAAGTTATTGCTCTTGTCTTCTTCCGACCTGATGAGGTTGAAATCACCTCCCACCACAACCGGAAGTTGCGCAGCCGCGACCTCCCTACTGAGCTCACCGAGGAAAGCCTCAGACCGGCGGTGGTCGGCCGGCCCATATACCGCAATAATTTCCCATTTGAAGTTCAGAGCCCGCTCAAAAATCTCCATGCTCACAGAAAACTCGCCCCGATCCATGTTGCCTACCTCAAAGGTGGCATCCTTCACCCCTAGGAGGATGCCACCCGAGTGGCCCGCACTCCCACTAGAAGGGAGCCAGTGCCAAGCAAATAGGTCGAAGCTCAAGGGCTCGAGCTCCGACAGGGAAAATTCAGTACGCATGGTTTCTTGAATGGCCACAATGTTGATTCGCTCAGATCGCATGTATTCAATTAGTTGGCGGCGTCGGCCATCTTGGCCGAAACCACGGATGTTCCAAAAGAGGGTCCGCATCAATCATCCATCGGGGGGCTGCTTGACCCCAAGACACTAGAAGCGCTCTGGGCGCAGAGGGCAGCGGTACGAGAGCGAGTGCGGCCGCGGATCTCAACTGGGGCGGCCGGCAGGCGAGGCGGAGGGTTCGGAGTCGTCCCCGAGGGGGCGTCCGAAGACGAGGAAGCGTGTGGACGGGCCTCGGCGAGGCGACCATCTAGGATTTCCCGTGCACGGATAGTCTCAATTTGAACTAGCGGGGGGGCAACCTCCCCCCGAAACACAATCGCCGAGTTCGCTGCCACCTTCGTGAGGTGGCCAAGCGGAGTCGACTCCAAGGACAAAAAGGAACGAGTAGCTGAAGTGGTAGGGATGATCGGGGTACCTGGCTCGAGGTTCCGAGCAGCGGCCTTGAGCTCTGCCTTCTCAGGAATAGGCAGAGCAGGGATGCCAACCGGCCTGGCTGCCTCGATCCGAGCACTGCGGCGGGAGGAGGTCACCGGCGATGAGGTCGACCTAGCCCGCCTGGAGTAGGCCGCGGTCCGGGGGGTGGAGGGAGGGCGGCCACCGGGGTGGTCACCACCACCTGCAGCCCCATGGCAGCGGAGTCCAGGAGGAGCTGGCGGCGTCGGAGCCAGATCGTCGCCGAAAGGCTGGATCTCCACCCCCGTCTGCGGCCTGGCTGCCGCAGGCAGCAGGGAGGAAAGCAGCGTCATCTCCAGCACCGCTTCACCATCGGCCGGGTCAGAAGGGGTCGGGTCCAGGGTGGCCACGACCACCCCCGGGGACCCCACCAACGGAGCGGGAAGCATGGGCGCGGCCAAGCGGGGCGGGTCCAGGGCGGCCTCGGCGGAGAGGTTGGTGAAGACATCAAGCAGCTGACCGACGGGGGAGCGAGGTGATGAGGCGGGGAAGACTTGAAGGCTGGCGTCCGAAGCGTCGAGGCCATCGTCGGGAGGCGATGCAACGGTCGAGGAGCGGGTGCGGCCGGTCCCGCCGCCACTCCTAGCAGGGGCGGGGGGCTGGTCGTGAGGAGGACTGTCCTCGGAGTCGTCGTCGTCCTCCTCCGAGCCGGAGCGGTGTCCGTGACGGGGGTCGCGGTCGCTGCGCCGATCCCCCGCCCCATCTCCGCCTGGCCCACCCCCAAGAAGCTATCGTCAGGGATGCGGGGGCGGCCAATGTGGTTGGGCGGCTCGGGGGAGATGCGGAGGTCAAAACCCTGATCGTTGAAGAACACCCGGATCGTGGCGCGAAGCTTGGATGAGTCGAGGCATTTGACCTTGACGCGAACCTCCTCCTCCTTGCGGAGGGATAGCTCGTCCATGACCACCACCTTGCCGAGGATGCGGGACATGCTCCGAATAACCCGCTCTGAACGAGCGATGTCGGGTAGGCCCCCGAGGAGGATCCAAGCAGTGTCCAAGACCGCCACCGCCAGGGGGTCCCGCACCGGCACGGAGATGTCCACTACTAGGTCGTGAAGGGCTAGAGTGATGTCTCCTCTGCGGGTGCCGTAGCCGTGGCTGATGGCGTCGGGGAACACAAGCGAGAACTGGCCTTCGGGGAGCATGGTGACCTGCCAATCCCATGAGCAATGGTAGAGATGGTTGAGCTCTTCCTCTAACATCTCCGGCGAGGCGACCCCATCCTTCACGGTGAAAATCGCCAGGAGCGATGGTGAGGGGGAGGGGATGTCAGGCACCTCTACGTGGAAGAAGCCGAAGCCCTCAATCCCATGTCCATACATCCAACACTCCTCCGGCACCGGGCGGTCGGGGCACAGGATCCTTGGGTGGTCAGGATCCGAGCAGAGGTAGCAACCCTGGGGACGAGTACAAGCGACCTGGGAGTGGCCGGAAAGGCCGCAGTTGAAGCACTTGACGAGGTCGGAGATGTGGTCATCAGGGAGAAGCGCCGTTGTGGTGGAAGCCACCAGGTCCCGAGAAGAACCAATGGCCGGGGCCGCGGCATTGGCATGCCCCAAACCCCTCTTCTTCTTGCGTTTGCCGCCCGGCCGGCCCCGACCCGTGCCATTGCCCGCGGGGGGGGAGTTCGGTTCCCCACACGGGGGCTGGTACCGGTGAGGTTGGGCAGCGGGTGGCGGAGGGCCTTGCAGGGCCGCGGCCTGGGAGCGGTCAGGAGACCGGGGGCGACCGGAGCGCGCAGGGGAGCGACTGGAGTCCCGCAGGCGAACCCGGAAGGGCGAGCGGCGGCGCTGGTCACGCCACTCGGAGGTGGGAGGCGGCGAACGTGACCGGCCCCGGAGGTCCGACCGGCCGGGCGAGCGGCGAGGAGGGGACCGGCGAGCCTCGCGAGGAGGCGACCGGCAGTCACCGCGGCCTGTGAGTTGCCGGCGAAGGTCGGCCTCATGACGAAGGGCGTCGGGGGAGGGGCGGGAGGAGTTGTGCCGGTCGTCACGCCGGTCGTCCACACGGGCGTCGTCGGGCCTGCGCTCATCAGCGCGGCGTTTGGCCGCGGGGCCGCGTCATGCCAGTCTCGGGTCATGCCGGCGGGGGGCGACGGCGGGGAGGGGGACGTCGCCGACGGCGGGGGAGGATGGGGTGCGGGCTAGGGTTCGAACAGAGGTGGGAGGGGGCCAAATGGGGTGCCTGGGGAAACCGCTCGGCATCCAAATAGGCCGAATCGCCGGGCCGGTCGGACCGGCCCAGGAACGTGCCAAAGTGGGCTGGCCCGAAGGCGTAGCCGCACTAGGTGGGGGCCCAGCGCCAGGCCCAGGCGCCTTCTGGCCCTCAGCGGCGTGGCCCAGCCAGCGGGGCGGGGCGGCAGCACCTAGGGTTTCCCCCGACGTTGCAGCCACCGTCGCGGCCGGCGCCGGCGTCAGCCTAGGTGCCACGGCGAGCCAAGGGCGGCGGAGGGGCTGGGAGGGGGAGAACCGGAGCGAGGAGAATCCAAACTCGGCTATGAACGGGCGGAAGGGGGAACGACGGCCGACCACCGAAGAAGCAGCCGCCGGCGAAGACGTGATGTGTCGGCCGGTGACCGCGGCGGGGCGCCAAGAGCGCCGAGCACTGCCCAGGTCGGACCGCCCCGCGACACCCCACGCCGGAGCACGGTGGCGGCGAGTGGTCCTGGACCCAAGAGAGGCCCTTTTGCGCGGGGTCGGCAGAAGGGGGAGAGGAGGAGGCCGGCGAGCCGAAGGGGAGGACGGGCAGCCGTGCCGCGGCGAGGCCACCAGTCCCGGCCGAGGCACCGCGCGGTGGGCCAACAGGTCTCGCCAGACGATGGGGCGGCCGGCAGCGGCGTCATCGTCCTCAGCCAAATCGGCCTAGCGCAGCAGCGCGACAGTCGCGGCGGGGGCGGCAACGGCCTGGGGAGGCGGAGGCAGCGAGGTCCCGGCCAGGGGAGCAGGGTCGACGGATGGCAGGGGAGCGGCACCGGCGGCCAGGGGAAGGCCGGGCGGAGGCTCAAACGGCAGCACCAAGGCGGCGGTCGGCGCGTCGCCACCCAGGTCGCAGGAGCACGTAGCCATCATCCGTATCAAGTTGCGATGCCGAGTCATTCGCAACACTTGACATTCAGCATCAAAGCTCCTCACGGCCTGCTCGACTTGCATGGTGAGCACTTTTATTGCAACCACTGAACCATCATCCAGTTGGCCCTTGTAAACTTTGCCAAAACTTCCAGCTCCAAGTATCTTGTCGTCGTTGAAATTATTAGTGGCTCGAGCAATATCATGGTAGGACTAGCCTATGGCTGATCACGTCAGCCATGTCCATAGAAGTCATAGCATCTGGTTGCTTTCTATTTTTCTTTCTGTTCATTAGGTATAGGATAATTGCTATAGCTCCCAGTATTATCATGAGAACTGGAACCAAAAAACATACCAAATGTTTGTTGGATGGGAATGAATCAACTAGGCATGGCAAAAATCCTAGACGTGGGGCACCACATAACCCGACATTTCCAATTAAAGATTGTGAATGGATATTTCTTGAGAAAATACCTCCATCTAGTATCTCTCCTTGAAACTTATTAAAATAAAGGTTCAAGCTAGTCAGAGAAGTAAAGTTGGCCAAATACTTTGGAATAGTGCCAGAAAGGTTATTACAGGATAGGTTCAAAACTTTTAGGTTGAGTAACCCTTTGAAAGAGGCAGGGATTGAATCTTGCAGCATGTTGTGTGATAGATCAAGGTTGCTTAACAGTCCATTTTGTGCAAATGAAGTCGGGAGGTTACCAACCAAGTAGTTAGCAGATACATCTATAATGTCTATTGCTTCCATGGAACTGAAATCACTGGGCAATGAACCAATAAGGAAGTTGTGAGATAGTTTTAATTCTCGAAGGTTACTGAGATGGAATAAGCTTTCAGGTATAGTTGACGACAGATGGTTATTTTCAAGCATTAGATGCTCTAGCATACTTAGGTTACCAACACCATCCGGTATGGTACCAGAAAAATTGTTGTCTTGTAAGACTAATTGATGCAATCTTGTTAGTGCACCAATATGAGTTGGGATCAGGCCAAACATGTTATTTTGAGTTAGGTCTAGTTCTTCGAGATTCTCTCATAGTGTAACAGAATGCATGGTGCCACTTAATTGTGTTAGATGTGTATAGTTCAGTGTGTACATCCCTATTGTATAAGGGGCTTTTCTGCACTTTACCACATCTGTATATGTACTAGTCGTTGGCCCTCAGTAAAGCTTAGTTGCTGATTATCCAACATGGTATCAGATGCTAGGTTAGCCCCTTCCTCCCGCACGATGCAACTCTGTGCGCCTCGTACCTAGTCTCCGGCGGCCACTGGCCGTCTCCGGCTGTTCCCTCCTCGCTCCCGGTCTGTCTCGTCTTCTTCAGGCCGCTGCACCGAGCACGTGCGTGGTCGCTCAAGGCCTGCCTCCTCTCCGTCCGGCCCCCGATCTACTAGCTTGTTCAGCCGCCACCGCTATCCCTGTCTCGTACAGGCGCAGCCGCCCCAAGCCCATCTCCGGCTTCGCTGCATCTTCGATCAGGGGCTGCTCCCGCTCGGGGGTCTCTGCTTGGGCGTGCCTGCTTCCGCTCGGGAGCTCTGCTTGGGCTGCTCCTGCTCGGGGGATCCAGTTTCTGCGCGTCGGCTTCCCCCTCGAGCGAACTTGCCTTCTGCCCGATCCAAAATCGGGGGCGCGTGAGTCCCCTGATCCTGATCCAGTTTCTAGATCTGTTGACCAAAAAAACAGGAGCGGATTGAAGGAAAGATATCTCAGTATGTCTTCTTCGGGCTATGTGGCTGTTCCTCGCTGCTCAGTGATATTTGATGGCACCAACTATGCAGAGTTTGTGGGCTTCATGCGTATCCATATGCGCGGTCTTTTACTGTGGGGTGTTCTCTCTGGCGAGGTGACCTGTCCGCCCTGCCCTGTTGCTCCGGTGGCTCCTGTTCCGCCGGTTCTGCTAGGAACAGAAAAGGATGGAGTGGAAAGAAGACCACGACTAGCAACAGTAAGAGATGTGCCATCGCCTGTCAATGTTCTTACCGCCGATGGCACATCTCTTGTTGCTAGTCGTGGTCTTCTTTCCACTCCATCCTTTTCTGTTCCTAGTGTTTCACATGTTCCTCTCCTTACCATGAATCTTTTTTCCACTGCCCAACTCACTAATTCTGGTTGTCGTGTCATTCTTGATACCGACTCTTGCTCCATTCCGGATCGTTGCACCAAGGCTTTGGTTGGTGCTGGCCCCCGGCGCCATGAGTCAGAGGGTCTTCGGGAGGTTGACTGGCTTTGTGTTCCTTCCGCTGCCACCACTTCTGCCAACTCCCATGCTCTTGCTGCCTCTTTGTCTGCGTCCTTCCAATAGTGGCATCATCGTCTTGGTCACATCTGTGGCTCTCGTTTGTCTTCTTTAGTTCGTCAGGGCCTCTTAGGGTCTATATCTAGAGATGTCTCCTTACATTGTAATGGTTGCAGATTGGCAAACAGACTCAGTTACCTTAACCTACTAGTGAGTCTGTATCTCAGCGTCCTTTTGACTTAGTTCATTCTGATGTCTGGGGTCCTGCTCCCTTTGATTCAAAAGGTGGTCATCGCTACTATGTTCTATTTATTGATGATTTCTCTCGCTACACTTGGCTCTACTTCATGAAATCTCGTAGCAAGGTTCTTCTGATATACAAACGATTTGCTGCCATGGTTCACACCCAGTTATCCGAGCCCATTCGTACCTTTCATGTTGACTCCGCTGGAGAGTATAGCTCTCAGTTGTTGCGTGGTTTTCTTGGGGAACAGGGTACTCTTGCCCAGTTCTCATGTCCTGGTGCCCATGCTCAGAATGGCGTTGCCGAACGTAAGCATCGTCATTTGCTTGAGACTGCTCGTGCGCTGATGATTGTTGCTTCCCTTCCAGCTCGTTTTTGGGCTGAGGCTGTCTCTGTATCCACTTATCTCGTCAACATTCAGCCATCGACTGCTCTGCAGGGTGGTATTCCTATGGAGTGCCTCACTGGTCGCTCTCCTGACTACTCAGTTCTCCGTATGTTTGTATGTGTATGATATGTTCTTCTTGCCCCCCGAGAACGCACCAAACTGACTACTCAGTCGGTTGAGTGTGTTTTCCTTGGCTACAGTGATGAGCATAAGGGCTATCGATGTTGGGATCCCATGGGTCGTCGCTTGTGCATCTCGCGTGATGTGACTTTTGACGAGTCTCGTTCTTACTACCCACGTCCTTTTTCCTCAAGTCTCTCTGTGGAAAACCTTTCTTTCCTTCTCCTTCCTGATACACCCTGTTATGTGCCTCCTGTGTCACCTCCTCCTCCAGCACCTCTCCTTCCTTCGCATTTACCACCGACCCCATCTCCTCCATCCTACTCCTCCACCTCTCCACCATAATCTCCAGTCAGTCACCCTCTCTCACCGTTCCCTCTCCACTATACTCGTCGCCCTCGTGTTGCGGATGTCTCCCCTGACGCACCTTCCACCTCTGGTGCACCTCCCCTCATGCCTCCCCTGATACATAACCTCCGTGCTCGGCCTTGCCCCCCGCCTGATCGCTACTCTCCTGATTGGTACGGTCTCTCTGTTCTTGCTGAGCCCACTTCCTATCGGACTGCCATGACTCATCCTGAATGGCAATTTGCGATGGCCAAAGAGCTTGCTGCCCTTGAGCGCTCATGCACATGGGATTTGGTTCCTCTCCCTTCCGGTGTTCGTCCCATCACCTGCAAGTGGGTCTACAAGATTAAGACTCGCTCTGATGGTTCTATTGAGCGCTACAAAGCTCGCCTTGTGGCCCGTGGTTTTCAGCAGGAGCAGGGATGCGATTATGATGAGACTTTCGCTCCTGTGGCCCACATGACCACTGTCCGCACTCTCCTTGCTGTGGCTTCTGTTCGTCATTGGTCTATCTCTCAACTTGATGTCCAGAACGCCTTTCTCAATGGCGAGTTGCATGAGGAGGTTTATATGCAGCCACCACCGGGGTACTATGCCCCTGATGGTATGGTCTGTAGACTTCGGCGCTCCCTCTATGGTCTTAAACAGGCCCCTCGCGCCTGGTTTGAGCGCTTTGCCTCTGTGGTGACTGCCGCTGGTTTCTTGCCCAGTGATCATGATCTCGCGTTGTTTGTTCACACGTCTCCTCGTGGTCGGACTATTCTCCTTCTCTATGTTGATGACATGATCATCACTGGTGACGACTCTGAGTACATTGCCTTTGTTAAGGCTCGCCTTCGCGACCAGTTTCTCATGACTGATCTTGGTCCACTTCACTATTTTTTTGGGATTGAGATCTCCTCGACCTCTGATGGCTTCTACATCTCCCAAGAAAAATATATTCAGGATCTTCTTGCTCGCGCTGCTCTCGGTGATGAGCGCACTGTTGTGACTCCTATGGAGCTCAACGTTCAGCTTCGTGCCTCTGATGGTGACCCTCTTCCTAATCCCACTCGATATCGCCACCTCATTGGCAGTCTTGTCTATCTTGCTGTTACGCGTCCTGACATCTCCTATCCTGTCCACATCCTGAGTCAGTTTGTTTCCGCCCCCACCTCTGTCCACTATAGTCACCTTCTCCGTGTTCTACGATATCTTCGTGGCACGATCTCTCAGTGCCTTTTCTTTCCCCGCTCCAGCTCTCTTGAGCTCCAGGCCTATTATGATGCTACCTGGGCTAGTGATCCCTCTGATCGACGATCGCTGTCTGCTTTCTGTGTCTTTCTTGGTGGCTCTTTTATTGCCTGGAAGACAAAGAAGCAGACTGCAGTTTCTCGCTCAAGTACAGAGGCTGAGTTGCGAGCCATGGCTATGTTGATGGCTCAGGTGATCTGGTTACGGTGGTTACTTGAGGATTTTGGTGTGTCTGCTACTACCTCCACTCCTCTACTGTCCGACAGTACCAGTGCTATCAGTATTGCGCGTGACCCGGTGAAGCATGAGCTCACCAAGCACATCGGTGTGGATGCCCACTTTGTGCGTGCTGCTGTGCAGGATCAGACTCTTGCGCTTCACGATGTGCCCTCTGAGTTACAGTTGGCTGACTTCTTCACGAAGGCACAGACTCGAGCGCAGCATGGGTTTTTCCTCTCCAAACTCAGTGTTGTTGATCCATCATGAGTTTGAGGGGGGTGTTAGATGTGTATAGTTCAGTGTGTACATCCCCATTGTATAAGGGGCTTTTCTGCACTTTACCACATCTGTATATGTACTGGCCGTTGGCCCTCAGTAAAGCTTAGTTGCTGATTATCCAACAAATTGGTTGCCAGGAAAAGATACTGCACTAAGATCACTTAGATTTGATATTGTTGCCGGGATCATGCCAATTAAACGGTTGAAGTCTGCAAAAAAGGAATTTAGCATTGTAGAGAGATTTCCAATGTAAGCGGGAATGCTCCCGGTGAAAGAATACATTTCTATGACGATGTTCTGGAGTTGTCTACAGATGGAGAGAGTGGACAGGAAATCGAGTGTCCCTTTGAAATGATTGCTTCCAATGTCAAGAAATTTAAGGGATCTGAGGTTGTCGAAAATTACCGGGACTAATCCAGTTAAATGGTTCGATTGTATTCCTAGCATAGACAGTCGGGATAGGTTACCGACAAAAGCCGGAAACAAACCTGTTAATTGATTATCTGACAAATGTAAATATGTGAGCTGACCCATTTCTGCTAATTCATCCGGGATCTTTCCACTTAGATTGCAACTTGAGAGATCAAGCCCATTTAGCAAAGTGAGATTACTGAGCTCAGCCGGAATTGAACCAACAAGGCCATTTACAGCTAAACTAAGGAGAGTGAGTTGTGCCAGTTTAGAAAACCATGCTGGGATAAAGTCCACAAAAGAGTTGTCGGATAGGGTAATTGCTTTGAGATATCTGCATGATACAAGTCCTAATGGAATACGACCTTGAAAACTGTTGCCACCCATACGGAAATTTAGCAACATGGGCAGATTAAAGCTTTTGTTGCCAGGGATGGGTCCTGTTAAGTAGGTGTTTTTGGTGAGGACCAGAACCTGTAGTCTAGACATATTGAATATAGTTGGAGGTACTGGACCGGATAGCTGATTTCGTTGCAACACGAAGGTTTCAAGCATGGAACATGAGGCAATACTGGGTGGTATCGGCCCTGATAGACTGTTGTCTCCAAAATTAAGATCGATTAAGTGAGGCGTGTTATTGAATAATTGCTCTGGTATCAGGCCACTTAAGTGGTTTGTCCCCATATCAATATGCCTAAGATTTTCCAAGTTTCGCAGATCATATGGTATTTGCCCAGCAAGATCGTTTTGGCTTAGACCAAGGGTCTTTATCTTTGTGAGATTCCTATAGTAGGAGGGATAATACCTGACAATCCATTACGGCTAAGATCAAGAACAACAAGACAAATCGATCTACCTATATCAGGTGGGATGAAGCCCGTGAGGTTTGTGTTGGTGAGGTTTAGAACATGAAGAAAAGAGAGGTTACCAAGATACGGGGAGATCGCTCCTTGGAGTGGTATGCCTGGCAGCACAAGGGCGGTGACACGCTGCAAACGCCGGCTGCAAGAGACACCAACCCAGTGGCAGAAGGATATACCGGTGGTCCAGTTCCTACCAAGAATACCAAGAGGGTCGGAGCACTGTGCTTTGAAGGCTAGCAGCGCAGCTAGGTCAGTGTCATTATTTCTATGGAGGAAAGGATCAGCTAACATGGTCGCTGGAAGCGAGAAGAGGAGTGTGAGTATCATGAGGGGAAATACCATGGCCATGACAGTGGTGGCTGCTCGCCCTGTTTAAGAGCTTTGAATTTGTGGGGAGTGTTATAGAATGCTGGTATTGCTACATGTGCATGGTTTACTTATAAAGCTCTTACATGGTGTATCTTCTCAAGGAGAGGGATAATCATAATAGTCTTGACTCTTGAGTACCCCAGGCACCGATTGCAAAAGTTGGTCAGAAAAGCAAGACCTTGACTCAATAAAGCTTGTTCCACCATTGATGCAAATTGATGGCTATGTTGAAACTAAAGGTACTGTTATTGCAAGACCTTGACTCAATAAAGCTTGTTTGACCATTGATGGCTATGTTGAAAGTTTCAACATAGCCATCAATGGTCAAACAAGCTTTATTGAGTCAACGTCTAGGAACTTTCTTTCTTCGGGAGGAACTGGCGAGTTCTTTTCTCAGCACAAATGTTATTTTCCTAAGCATCCTAGCATTTATATTCCTAAAAGAGGATCGTAGCAACTCATTGGGAAAAGAGAGAAAGAGATGGCTGACAGGGTAAAGGAAGATAAAGAATAGTCTTCCATGACCTGCTACAACCCATACAAAAATATCTATGCATTTGCAGCACATCTAAATCTTTTCTGTATAATTCAATCATTTGCAGCATCTGCGCTGAGAAATATATCACTTTTAAAAAAATATCTGTGTATAATTCGACCATTTAAAGACCATAATATATTTCTTTTGGGTCGACTTGGAAGTTTACAGGAATTTAGTCAGTCTCTCGAGTGGTGTTAGTCTTCTTAACTGTTTGGAAAAGCAAAATTGGTAGTCGCCGCCGGTGGATGACTGACTAAATGGTGGGTCTCCCACTCAGAGTGAGTGGAATAAATCAAAGTAGATAGATCTGTCAGGCATGTTCCACTCCAAGTGGCTGAATAAGAAAAGAAAATCCAGCAGTGGTGGAGTTATTAAGGCTAAGAACATGGCTATGAACAATAAGAAATCAAGCTTACTGGTACACATAAGGTAAAAAAACACTTGTTGTAAATCACAATTCACACGTATGCTTTACAAGAAAATTGAAACTGTTCCATCTGTCCCTCCATGATTTGTCCTACGACTAACTAACCCGCAGAATCTATTCTGATATTTCTCTCTAAAGTCCCAAATATTTGAGCACTCTACATACTTGAGGTTGGGGCTTCAGCCGGATGCAAAATCTACCATTATCCAACCAAAAATGTACTGCCGCACTAAGCTGGGGTGTGGCGGAGTGAAGCAAATAAATACCTCAGCGCATTTGACGCGGATCTGGAGCAAATCCCTCAAGGCCGCTCCCCCGACGCCGGTCACTGGCTGCCACTGACTGCGGTGGCGAGAGGGGAGGTGGCCGGCGGCGAGGATTCGACTCCTTTTTTCAGTGGAAGGAACTTTTTTTTGAGGCAACATCACGAAGCTTTTATTAAGTCGGCACAATGTTTACAGGGACGGATGGTAAATTCCCGGGATGACCTAACCAAACATGGCGGCCGCCACCGAGAGATAAAGCATGCTTCGCTAAGTTGTGAGCTTCAAAGTTTGAGCTCCTAAACTCATGACTGAAATTACAGAAATCAAAAGCTAAAGAACGTCCAACTATCTCATGAATGACTGCTCCATAGCTTGCCAAATTCTCCTTGTGTATGTCCTGCACCACCGTTTTGCAGTCCGATGCCACTTGGATGCGCCTCGGGTAGAGATCATCTGCCAGTGCAAGTGCCTCTCTAATAGCAAGTGCTTCCAAAGTCGAGGGATCCACAATGTATCTAAAAGAGAGAGTCGAGGCTCCCATAAACATACCCCTGTCGTCTCTACAGATCACCCCCACTGTCCCACCATTTCTGGTTACCGCTGCATCGGCGTTAAACTTCGCGTAACCTGATGGTAGTGCAAGCCACCGCGCTGGTCGGGTGCTGGTAGAAGGGGGCAAGGAAGGATGCCTCTTCTGGGTCACTCGTAGTTCAGCCAAATATTTTGATATGAAGCTGTTGACAGAGTATGGTGCCTGAAATATATTCTCGTGAATTGCTTTACGCCTCGCATACCAAAGTGCCCATAGCGTCACCACCAGGCGATCGAAAAGGTCATTCGTCAATATTTCATGTAGTGCAAACAGCCACTCCTTCGGACCATCCTCCTCGCGCTCAACCATATGCTGGACCAACTCATCCGGTGCCAAAGCCCAAACACTTGCTGCCATCGGACATGCAATGAGGGCGTGTTTCCATGTATCAGTCGCCCCACATAGCGAACAAGTGTCCTCTGTTGCCATATGACGACGTTTGAGGACCGATCCCGTGGGCATGGAATGACGGGCTAGCCGCCACACGAACACCTTCAGTTTGGATGGTACTTGCATGTGCCGGATCATGGACCACTTCTTGGTGTCTTGATGCTCATAAGATGTACCGTCCTCCTCAACTAACCAAGCCTCCCTGTTGTGTTTTGTTTTTTCATTCGGTAAGCAGAACGAATGCTGAAATTACCTCGAGGCTCTTCATGCCAGGCCCAGAAATCTCCCACGCGGCGAGTGCAAAGCGGGATCCGTAGAATCTCTTCTGCGTCAAAGTGGGTGAACACCGAACATACCAGGTTTTCATTCCACGTTGCCGATGTTGGATCTATAAGCTGCGCCACTCTCGCCGGAGGGTTCTGAGCTAGAGAGCATATGGGACGCTTAAGACCATCGCGTGGGATCCAGTTGTGCCGCCAAATATCGGTCGTCTCCCCATCACCAATTCTCCTGATGACCCCTTGCGCCAGGATGTCACGACCATCCAAAATCGCCCGCCATATCTGGGATGGGTGCGATCCTAGTTCTGCTTGAAGGAGAGAGCAGTGTGGGAAGTAAACTGCCTTGAGGATTCTGGCGCTCAGTGAGTTGCTATCTGTTAGGGTGCGCCATGCCTGCCTTGCAAGTAGGGCGAGGTTGAAAATCTCCATGTCACGGAAACCTAGGCCCCCCAAGTGCTTCGGCATAGTCATTATGTCCCACGCCACCCAACTGGGCTTTCTCTTTCCATGGTTGGAACCCCACCAGAATTGTCGAATGATAGACATGATGCTGTCACACAGGCCTCGTGGTAATCTGAAGCACGCCATGGAGTAAACTGGTATAGCTTGTGCAACAGATTTGATCAAAACTTCTTTACGAGCAGCAGAAAGTAACTTCTCCATCCACCCCTTAATCTTCTCCCACACTCGGTCCCAGAGATATTTGAACATACCATTTTTAGAGTGGCCAACATCTGTAGGCATTCCTAGGTAGCGTTCACTCAAATACTCGTTCTGTACTTGCAAATTGTTCTTGACAACTTCTCTTGTCTGTACTGGGCAACCCTTGCTGAAGAAAATAGAGGATTTTTCATTGTTGATCCGTTGTCCAGAAGCAGAACAATAAGTATCAAGCAGGTTTGATACCATAGTTGAGCTCTCCCCACTTGCCTTAAATAACAACAGGCTATCATCTGCAAACAAGAGGTGGTTTACGGTGGGAGCCGAGGGAGCCACCTGAATACCTGTAAGAGACGACTGAGAACTTGATTTAAGGAGGCACGAAAGGCCCTCTGCTGCAATCAAGAACAAGTAGGGGGAGATTGGATCTCCCTGCCGGATACCACGAGTGGGTATAAAAGAGTCAAGCTTCTCGCCATTAAAACAAATAGAAAAAGAGACTGAAGAGACCATGCCCATGACCACATTTATCCAATGTAGGTCAAAACCCAGTTTAGTCATGATACCTCTGAGATATGCCCACTCCAGTCTGGCATATGCCTTCATCATGTCCAGCTTCAGAGCACAAAAATTGTTTGACTTTGCTCTCGACCTTTTCATAAAATGTAAGCACTCATAAGCAGATATGGTGTTATCAGTAATAAGCCTCCCAGGGACAAAGGTGGACTGTTCTTCAGAGATTATGTCTGGCAAGATCCTCTTCAACCTGTTGGCTATCACTTTCGAGGCTATTTTATACAGAACATTGCATAGACTTATAGGTCGGAATTGAGCAAGTACTGTAGGGGTTGTTACCTTAGGAATCAATACCAATAATGTATCATTAACAGATTCTGGGCTCTCCTCGCCCCTTACTATTCTGAGCACTATATTTGTTACTTCATCACCACAAACCTCCCAATGCCTTTGGTAAAAGTGAGCAGGAAAACCATCTGGGCTTGGAGCCTTTGTCGGAAGCATTTGAAATAAAGCAGTCTTGATCTCTTCCTTGGTATACGGGGCACACAAATTTGAGTTCATCTCAGCTGTCACCTTCCTCGGCACATGGTTTAGCACCGCATCCATGTTTTGGACACCTTCAGAGAGATATAAAGACTGGTAAAAATCATTAGCTAATACCTTTAGCTCTGCTGGATCGGGTATCTCCACTCCCAGGGAATTCTGTAGAGCCTTTATCATATTTTTCTTGCGCCGAAGACTGGCTCGAAGATGAAAGAATTTTGTGTTTTTGCCTCCTGCCGAAAGCCACTCTACCCTGGCTCTCTGACGCCACATAATCTCCTCCCTGTGGTACATCTCAATCAGCTTCTCATTGATTTTTAGCTCAACATGGGAAGGACCCGTTCTTGCTGGGTCGTTTTTGAGCTCCTCTAACATCTGTTTGAGTTTTTTAATTTCTTTCCTGACACTCCCGAACGTATCCCGGCTCCACCGCGTCAAGTTAGTCGCCAGGTCCCGCAACTTGTGGCGTAGCGCTGCCACAGACGTGCACGGAGGGCCAGCCCCCCATCCCAAAGCTACTGTTTCAAGGAAGGTCTCGTGCGCCTCCCACATGAGCTCGTACCTGAACGGTTTCTGAGTCCGCTCGTTGTTTTGTACATCCCGCTTTAAGAGTAGTGGTGCATGATCTAATGTAACCCCGGTCAAGTGCGTGACCGCAGCCAGCGGAAACCTAGCCAGCCATGACGCATTTACGAGAGCTCTGTCAAGTCTGCATCTTGTATAGCTCCCTCCTGTTACTTTCTTCTCGAAGGTCCAGAAATTGCCTTTATAGCCAAGGTCAAGCAACATGCAAACATCAAGGACTTCTCTGAAGGCTTGGATCTGGGCATTGCTATGCTGGCCAACTCCTTGATGTTCATCTGGACGTAAAACTTCATTGAAATCCCCCATACAGAGCCAGGGAAGATCGCTCAAAGTACTAATATTTTTCAAAGTTGTCCATGTGTGATGCCTCATATGTGTTTGTGCCTCTCCATAAACGCATGTCATTGTCCACTTTTCTGCATCCTGTTCCTCAACAGACACATCTAGATGATACACAGAGTAACCAAGAACTTCCACCTTTATTGAGTTATTCCAAAACAAACCTATTCCACCACTCCTACCTTGACTACTAACAGCATAAGAGTTGTCAAAGCCCAAAGTTCCAGCTAACACTTCTACCCTAACACCTTCAATTTGAGTTTCAACAATGCATAAAAGGGTAGGGGTAAATTGCCTCACGAAATCGCGAAGTTCACGGACTGTCGCAGCTTTACCCACACCACGACAGTTCCAACAAAAAATGTTCATTGGGCCCGGCGGCGCTCCTTGAAGGAGCCCGCCAACGCTGAGACAACCTTGCCAAGATCGCCCTCCTTTTGCTCTTCTGCTGCTTCATGTGTTTTGGCCCTCTTCAAGACCTGTTTGCTGCTAGGGCTAATGGGATCAGTGGGAGGTGGCAGCGCTAGGGCCGCCCCCTGGCCACCTGTACTCAGGAAGGAACTGGCTTCATGTTGATCTGGCCGCTGAAGTTAGCCCAGTATAGTAGGATCCCACACATTGTACGGCCCAGCGGCCTATATTCCTAGTGAACGGGGAATAGAGGCCAAACAAGTTCGTCGACCAATATATTTCGACAACAACGAGTTGCCCAAACCCTTTGCACTGCATGCGCGCCTCTACTTAGAAGTTTTTCTTCTTTTTTTGATTCATTTATTCAAAACGTTTTATCTCTTAAACCATGTGTTCAAATCACAAACCATTCTCACTGTTTGATTTCTTGTGTCGAGATCTTCGAAACTAAATATCATGTTATATGTTTCAATGATTCTTTTACCAAAAAAACAGAAAATCGAAATGAAAAGTATGATTTTTTTTCATTTCCGGGAGGCATTGTGCCAATCAAATTTGTGCATCTTACGGAAGAAAAAATATACATTAATTTTTTATTTTCCGTGAGGCACGGCTATGGCTCTCATGGAAGCAAAATTGTGCCTTCACGAGAAGCAAATTTGTGCCTCTTGTGAAAGAAAAAATGTGTATTTTTTTGTCGTTTCGAGAGGCATAGCTATGCCTCTGCCGAAGCAATCTTGTATCTCCACGAGAAGCAAATCTGCGCCTCTCAAGGAAGCAAAAATAACGCATTTTTCATGTAAAAGATCGATATTTTTCCCAAACCTGAGAAAAAACCTAGTAAAAAACAAAAAAAAATACGAAACAATCATCTAAAATCTGAACACGGATACAGAAAATTAATTTTAAAAATCCAGAGGGAGCGTTCAGCACGCGACACATGGCGATGGCTACAGCTGAAAGCGCCAAGTGGCACATTCTTAGCCCACCAAAAATAACCTTTGAGGGGCTCCCGCGAGGGGTACCCCTCAATTAGTTGCTCTTGCAAGTTTCGCATAAGAAACAAAACAAAACAAAACACAAGACGCCGGTTCAAAAAAAAGACAGACAAGACGCGGGAAACTTCAAATGTTTTCATTGATTGCATTTTTTGCTGGTAGCTTACCAAGCTGGCCGCTTGGTTGATGTTTTCACTGAGTGTATATACAAAATGTCTCTCATACAAAAAAATGTACAACGTATATGAAAAGTTGATCGTGTATTAAAAAAGTCAACCATTGAAAAAATGTCAATTTGTATGAGAATATAAATTTATCATGCATATGAAAAACTATATACAAAAAATGCAACGTGTTTCAAAACAAATGTTGATCATGTACTAAAAATGTTAAAACATGTACTAAAAATGTTTTTGATATATAAAATAAATGTACAACATTAAAATAAAAGTAGACAACACAAAATATATAATTAAAATAAGTTTATAATTGTTTTTAAAAGTTGACATGTGGTCAACATAAAATAAACAAATGAAAATCGGTAAATAAACAAGGAAAAACGAAAAAATAATAAAACTAGAAAAACTAGAAAACATGAAAAATGAAAATGAAAACAATGAAGAACTGAGAAATAAACAAAGAGAACTGATGAAAACAAAAAAATGAAGAAAGAAAAGAAAAGAAAAGAAATAGTGAAAACCGAGAATGGAACAAAGAAAACTAATGAAAAGAAAAGAAAAAACCAGTGAAAATCATGAAAGAACCATAGAAAATTGATTAAAAACAAAAGAAAAATCCCAGAGCATAGCAAACAACAAACACAAGCGAACTAGAATGAACTTTTTTTAGGCAAACAATGAACTACAGTGATACAAATGAGCTGCGCTAATGGACCGACCCATATGCGCGCACGCTTGAAGTGAGACAAATGCTATACTCGTAAGCGAGATATACCATTCATGATGCGGAATTAACCCTTCAAAAAAATGGATGGGGAAATAGAGAGACATCTGTTTTTAGGCAAATAGATAGGCCTCTTAGTCAGTGCACATAGCCCACACATGGGCCGGCTCAACAACACAAGCGGCTCGCTCGTTAAGTCGCCTCCGCCCTTTTTTCGCTCGGTTAACCGGTTGACTGGTTTGACCTGTTGACCGGTTAACTAGGCGAGCATTGATCATTAACTTTCTTTAAAGGTTCACACAATTGCCAAAACGTGAATTTGGAAAAGGTTCACCGAATTTGAAAAAAAATCATAAATTTGAAAAAAGTTCACATACTTGCAAAAAACGTGAATTTGTAAAAATTTCATAGAACCTGTTTTTGTTTCATGAATTTGAATAAAGTTCACAAATCTGAAAAATATTCATGAGTTTGAAAAAAGTTTGTGAAGTTGAAAATGTTCAAGAACTTTGAATAAATTGATCAATTCAAAAAGTATTACAAATTTGAAAAAAAATCACAAATACGATTTTTTTTAATAATTTAAGAGAACATGAATGTTTAAAAAACATAATTTGAAAAAACACTAATTTTTAAAAAATTAAAAAGTTGAAATAGAAAAACGTGTGAAGAAACAGCAGAAAGACCAAGTAGCTAGGAAAACGGGAGGTAAAAAAACCATGCTGGAAGCTTCCAGGCGCTTCTCAAAACCGGGACAACTGAACTTCCGCTATAATACGCTTAAATGGGCTGGCCCATTGGAACAGGCGCATAGGCGCCATTGACGAACAAGGCGTTAAGCGGGGTTGAACGCGCTAAGTAGGAATCGACCGGAATAGAAGCCCCACACATTGGTCGGCCTATATTTAGATGAGACACAAGAAACTTTGTTGCATTGATAAAAGAAGAGTGCTATTTACATCCCTATAATCAAATAGCTCAATCTGTATTACCAGGGAAAATAGCATCTCCTATTCAATTTCAGCCATCGGCTTGGCTCGCGCTGAATGAAATTCTTGTGCTTTTTAAATTCAAAAGAAAAATCATGTGCTTCTCAAGTAAAGAAACCTAGCCAGGCAATGTTTTTTTTTATCTTAAACCTGTTATGCACAGTAGGTGCTTTCATAGTTATCGGCAGAGATACAAGAAAAAAACAAATGATTTCAGACGCACATTATGCCATGGATACATAGGATGTACTCCCTCACTTCCTAAATATAAGTCTTTTTAGAGATTTGAATATGAACTACATATTAGAGTGTAAAAAGACTTATATTTAGAAACAAAGCGAGTATATATAATAACACACTACAGGGTGAAAGGTACATGTGTTCAATCACTTTGATTAACCAAAAGAAGCCGTGTTGATCTTCCAGCAAAAAATAGATAAGATTAAATAAACACAAAAACATATGTTAACCACCGTAATTCTTCCTTTTGAACGCTACTAGGACATGGAGTATCTGCAATTTTGACTAAAACAGACCGTCTGAAAGTGTACATTGGCTTTTCTGAGATGGTGGGGACTCCTTAGGAGGTGGTATATCAAAGTAGCAAGAACGGTAAGGGAAAGCACCCCGGAAACGAAAAATCTCACCCAAATATTGCATGCTTGAGCTGCCAAGATGATAGACCGCCATCGCGGATCTTAAATGCAGAGTAAATTGCAAAAAACCACCATAATTGAAGACCCTAATTCAGAAAACCACCATCATTCAGTTTTTTTTCAAAAACCTACCACCATTGCGCTGACAGTTTGCAAAAAACGCAGATCGGGCGATTAAAAAAGTTTAAGTGAAAACCTGACATGTAGATCCCGTTGTCAGATGCCACGTGGCAGGGGTAAATGGATGAAACAGACGGACGTTAAGCGACCAGTCAACCCCGTCCTCCGCCTCCTGGCATTTTGCCAAACAGGTAGTGGGCGTGATAGAGTGGCTGCCCGGTGCATCCCGTCGGCCACCCTACTCCCCGGCAGCCGCCGCCCCGGCGCGCCCCTACCCGTCGGCCGCCCTCCTCCGCGTAAGCCGCCGCCCCGGAGCGCCACCACCTGCTTGGCCCGCCGCGTCATCCTTCGCTCTGTGCTGTGCAGCGCAAAATCTGGCCGACGCCGACGCCGCCTAATCTGGCGAGGCCGAGCTCCAGCGACCCCGCGTACCTGACCGCTCCGGCGAGACCGAGATCCTGCTTGTCGTGCCCCATCCCGCTCCGAGGAGGCAGAGCTCCAGCACGCCCGCTCCCCGGCCCGCTCGGCGAGGCGGAGCTCAGTTTGGTCGGGAGGTCGAGCGCCAGACCTCGCCGTCTCCCCCAGATGATTTACATCAACGCCCCGGTGCCGCAGGGCATCTTCACGACGAGCCCCAGTACCTCCTACTACCTCCCGTCATTGCCCTGCTCCGGCAGGGGGCAGCAGCTGCCGCGCGCCAAGCCATCGGAGACTCGAGCTCCCCTGCTACCCCCGCGTCGACTACAAGCTCCTGGTGAGCTCCGCCCTCCCCTTCTCCCGCTCTCCTGAGTCTCCTGGCAAGCACCCGTGGCTGGGACGACGACGGCGAGGGCACCGGTGCGTTCATGCACTTGCGTTGGTGTTGACCAGAGAAGGAAGAGGAGTGGGAGTGAGAATGACGGGTGGGCCCTATGCTGGCCTAATATTTGAGTCAAACGTCGTGAGTTGTTTTCATGCCACGTCATCATATATGGGGAGCCAGCTGTCAGTTTTTTTGGGTCAAACAGCTCTGATAGTCAGATCAGCGTTTTTTGCAAACTGTCAGCACAATGATGGTGGGTTTTTGAAAAAAAACTGAATGGTGGTGGTTTTCTAAATTAGGGTCCTCAGTTGTGGTGGTTTTTTGCAATTTACTCCTTAAATGCAGGAGAAGAGCATTTTTTGTGCGGATGGAAACCAATGATCTGGCATGATAACTTTGGAGTGCCTAGGTTATCGGCAACAACATTTTCGTCCAAGTGGATGAAGTTGTGTTAGTCCGAATTCCATGAGTGCTCAGAGCCCTCTCTACTGCCGATCGAGAGTGTCATCATCGTAATTGTTGTAATGTATGGGTAAACTATTTAGTTCTTGTCTGCTATCGGCCGGCTACCTCCCATTCTATTTTCATCCTCGCTTTTGATTTCTGAATCAAAAGTTTTATTGCGTAATAGTGTGGCGTGAGGTCGTCAGACTCATGTTCCAGCACCCACTCAAGCTGGTCATCGGTCGATTCACTCGGTACCCATATATACCAGCAGACGGTACTTGTCGAGCATCATGTAGCGAACTCCTCCTCCATAGTTGGCTAAGACAGATCCCTTAGGCAGCTCCGTGTTATCGGCAGGTGGATCATCCGGGAGCTTAACCATGTCATACATGTTCTCCGAGCAACGGAGAATCATGAGGATGTCTTCTTGGTATCTTCTATCTATGATCTTGAATTCTTGATGCGTCAACCTTTGACGTATCCTTGAAAAAAGGATGTCAATATGGCAATGCACGTTAAAGTGATCCACGCCGGTATTCACCTGAGCATACCCACCTGATCCTCGCGCAGGTCGAATAGCTAGCAGAAGATTTTTCTCTTTCTTGTTTGTCCTCTATACTTTCTGCAACTTCATGCATCCTGACGTTCCCTGCTGGAAGTTCATGCAGCCGGCGAACAAGTCGCCAGCGTGATTCAGATCTTTTCCGTGTCATCTTCAGGATTCAACGACTAGGTTGGTAGCAGCACTTCCATCAGCATTGGTGAATCTGAATGAGTTTTCATAACCATATCTGCTGCCGCCCCAAGTTCCTCTAATCAGTACCTCTCCTCTTTCTTTCGACCACTTCCCATTTCATTTCATCCTTGGCTCCGCTTTTCTATTCAATCAATTTGTCATATAATCGTAACTCGTAAGGTTTGTGGTCGGCTAGCTTCATGTGCTAACATCCACTCAAGTTGCCCATCAACCGATTCTGCGAGTGCCCAAACCAAAAGATGGAACTCGTTAAGAGTCACATAGCAAATCCCTCTCTCATATATATACCGCGACTCGGCGAGGGCACGACCCGGGAGGCATGTCGACGAGCACATCCTAGGGGAAACAGAGGCCGTTGGCCTCCATCTAGGCAGCCGGGTCGCATGCACTGCGCACTTTGCAGCTAGCTAGAGCACACACTATGCAGTCCATGTGAATGAAACCAATAAAAAGACCAAAATGTGATCTAAAGATATTGTGTTTGTACAGAGATGTAGTCTCACCATTAATCTGTAATCAAAGTCCTTCAATGTCATATTTGCCAAAAATGAGGCAAATTTACTGTCGCGCATATCTTTGGGCCTAAAATTACAAGACTCTCATAACGACCAGTAATAATGTAGATTAATCTGTTGTCTAACTACTCGATCCAGTCTAGTCAATGTATTTTGTTCTGAGATTTTAATCATGCTAGAAGATTTTTTTTGACAAAGTCAGCATCTGAATCCCCTCAAAAGTAAAAGTAAGCATCTAGGATAAAAACAGATATACAGCCTGTTTCCCATGCGCATCTGATTATATTTGTAATCATTGGGCTTAATTATATCCCTCCTGGCCTAGTGTAAGCATCCGCCTCTTGTTGCTTTTCAATAAACCAAGAGTATCCTTCCATTTCAAACACAACCTTCACACTACTTATTTTCTCTATTTGGAAGGACACTTCAGCTTCTGCTAGAACTTATGTAGGTTGGAAGCTTTGGCTGCTCGCTTGGGATCGTAAGAGTTATGCGGGTAGAATAGTAGAGTTGAGCGAGACAACCGGCTCTTATAGGTAACCTAACTCTTGTTGTATTGCTCTCCCCTTCTTAATGAATCAACACACAAAGCTCATGCGTGTTCCATGAAAAGAGTACATCTCCACTATGCAGAATAGAGCACAAGACATATTCTACTAAGCATTAACCATGTATCACATCTGTAATGTCGCTGATACAAAACTGTTCCCTCGAATCGGTGTAGCACCAGCATATCTGCAGGGATATCCAAAATCAGGACTTTCTTTACAGGAACTTATTAGGCACTTGTGATGCTTGAAATAATGATAAATAATAGTGCTAATTCCTGAGCGCACCTCGTCAGAGGGGCCAATTCTAGATCCCACTGGTCTATTTGATCACAACTAAACCACACATCGAAATTAGCTACTGAATCAGTGAAAATCAAGAAGCACTTCGTTGATGCACTATACATACAAATTGTCATTGTGCAGTTTATATACTTGCAGTTATTATCTAGATTTATTTATTTATTGTATCTCTCATTTCTCTGGTCTAGATCAACGTATATACCGGGCTTTGAATCATCTGGTAAGACAAGGCTAGCTAAGTAAGCATATAAGAAAAAAATAAGAAAAGAAGGTAGACCTTCAACTGTAAGCATACATGTAAATAAGAGCCATCTTGCATGTTTACAAATGACCATGATTCAGATAAAGCACATAGCACATCATCTCCCTTATAAGGATTCCTCAAATGCTATGAAACATATTTATTTATTGTCGACAACATGCACGAGAGCTGCGAAAAATACATTTAGATGCTAGAAAACATAATAAGGATAGGGTGAGTCTGAAACTACATTGCGGTGTTTTTAAGATGGTTGGGACTTCCTCTGAGGGAGCGCATCGAAGTAGCAAGGGCGATAAGGGAAGGCACAACGGACGTTTGCAGCATTCTGTGTCAGTTGTTTAGGAAAAATGTGACCTAAGTACTGCATTCTCGAGGTACCAAGATGATATGCCACCACACATGAGCAAAAATTTAGGAGAAGCACATCCTTGTGCGGATGTAAACCAATGATCCTGAACAAGTATCCCTCTAAGTCGGTGGTATCACTTTCGTCTAAGTCGATGAAGTTGTGCTCGTCCGAGTTCCATGAGTACACGGAGCCCTCTCTGCTCCCAAGTTCTTCGGCCTCGTCATCGTTACTTTCTTCTCCAATATCATCATTCTTGTCATCTTCCTCACTACTCCTCTCCACTTCTTCGACCTCGCCTTCGTTGTATTCTTCCTCTCCAGTATCATGATCCTCATCAATTTCCTCATTACTGCTTTGTCCTGACAAGCTAATTAGTTTTTCATCCGTTTCGACCAGCTCCCATTCCATTTTCATCCTCGGTCTTGCTTTTCTCTTCAAAGATTCCATACTACGACTATGCGGTCTAAGGTCGGCCTCGTGTGCCAACGTCCACTCAAGTTGACCGTCGGTAGATTCTATCAGTGCCCATACCATGAGATGGTACTTGTTGAGGGTCACATAGCAAACCCCTCTCTCATAGCTCGCTAAAACAGATCTCTTGGGAAGGTCCCATGACTCCTTATCCTCTTCGTCATCATACGGAGCCAAATCCCCTGGCAATTGGACCATGTCGTACACCCCTTCTGAGCAACGCAAGATCAAGAGGACGCCACTGTGACAATGCACATAGAGCGATCCATGCCAGTACTCGGCTGACCATGCCAACCTTTTGAAACCACGCGGTGTGGTCACCACGTCATAGATGTGCCCTGGGGCGCAACGCCCAGGTGCAAACTTCTTGTCCTCCCATTGCCCAGTTTGTGACGAGAACACCAGCAAAGGCAGCATCTTTATTACCTTGCCATCGAGCTCACCAAACTGGCTAGCAAAACCATAGGATTCTTCCTCTTCTAAATCCCACTGCTCTTTTTCGGTGAACCAACGGTAGGGTACTTTCTTTGAAGGAAGGAGGAATACCTTGTGATACCGTGACATGGCCGGGTCGAAGGCGAGAAACATTCCCTCAACATTGCATGGCCACGGTGTCGGAGGCCTTGGCAGATGGGCAGCCCGTACTGTCGTTGGGTTGCACGCGTACATTTCATTGGCATATTCCAGGTGGTAACTATCCCGGACAAGGAAGAGGCCATTGCAGTGTTGCTGTGTGCACATGCCCCAATCGCCCCAGCTGAAAGGGCGTCGATAGCCAGGCTCATCCGACTGTGACATAGGCCGGACGAACAAGGCAGAGTCAGATGTGAATCCATAGTAGATGATGGTGTAGATGCCAGGGAACTCGCGCGGGAAGGCGTGGGGAAGGAGGAGGCTGTGGGCGTCGATGATGGTGCGCCACGCGTGGCAGACGCGCCGGGAGTCAGCGAGGGCGCGAGCTGGGAGGCGATGGAGGATCTCGAGGAGCACGTCATAGAGGAAGCAGAAACCATTGGCATCGTCATTGGCGTCCATCTCGCCGGCCACCACACACAAAATACGATGTGGGAACCAAGGGAAAGAAAACGAAAAATGCGATCTTTAGACGTTATGGTGGAGATATTTAGACGAAAAATGCAATATATAATCTCACCATTAATCTTCCCTGAAAGAAAAATATCACCATTAATTTGCTGCAATCAAAGTATATCACCTAGAAGATAGCTTCCTTGTATCTCACGGCTGCCGAACAAAATAACCAGATTTACTCCAGTATATATTGCAGTATCTAAATTCAGAAAACTACTCCTGTAACCACCAGTGAGAAACTTTAATACTTGTACAATTCCTTGTGATCTTCTATTTTGTGTGCGTGATATTATTGTGATTACAGCCATAAATGTAGATTGATTCGATGTATTTCCTGGCCTTTGAACCATTCTACAATATTAATTAAGAGTATCATGTATCACAAAGGACTGTAGTGCAGGTAAAGCACACAGCTCACTCTCTAGTGCGAGGGTGCTCTGCCAAAGATGCATTCTGACAAGCTGGAAAAGATGTTGAGGAATGAAGACAGTTCCTTGCAATGGAAAACCCCCAAATAAAATTAGTGGTAGCTAATAACACTTTTATGCTCACCCTTTATAATAAAAAGGTCGTTATGGGCTAACACTTTGGGCCATCCAATCACTGGACTCATCTCCTTCTCGGGTTCTTGTGAACATCAATCTCTGATTACTTTTCAGGTATTAAGCAACACAATAGGCGCATATGAATCTGCAATGTTTTAACCAATTTATGTATAACTGATTCTGTATTTCAAAGTAGGTGCACGCTCGCTGCAGCAGCGCCCTCCATGGGCTCGAGAGTGCCGACGCGGCGGTGCCACCGCCGCACCACCGGCCATCTATACTTGTTTCACTTTGCTGGGCCGGATGTCGCTTCCTTTTTTTTTAGCACAAGCCGGATGTCGCTTCCTGATGCTTTGTGAGGAGATGGGCGTGGATTAACGTCTAGAATTGCATGGCCTTCCGTGGGGCCCGGCAGGTCAGTGACAGGGAACGGAACGAGTTTACTCTCCCCGCTGCATGAGCCATAAGAAATCATGTGTACCATTCCGGGCGAATGGCCCGGTTACTGAACGGTAAAAAACAAAAATCTGACCCAGATAGGCTCCTTATATCGGTCAAAAATGCCCAGACTGACCGGCACCCCTCATATCTAGTCAAATCTGGCCGGATATGGGGAGGCCCGAGCACGTCCACGACGTCAACCA